>NW_026887674.1:0-9052 GCF_032173495.1 Musca vetustissima | reverse complement strand
AGTTTCGATGAAATGGCTTAGTTTTGATATAGCTTTTATAAATGTTTTCGTCCGATTTGAAGTAAATGGTGCACCAAACTCCTCATGTTTATCAGATATGTATGCAAATAATCAACGGGTATCCGACTGATATATGCTTTAAATTGATTTACATAATTTTATCCCATTTAGTATAGGTTGCAGAAAGATATGTCTATGGGTCCAGTTTCATTTTACGGATCATTCAAAAATGCGACGTCTGCACTGTGGGCGAAATGGACGATCTAGCGTCGTGTAATTCAATTTTCAAAGTGTTTACTTGGGCCAAAATTGTGTCTCTATCGATTACTACTATCCCACTGATCTGATATATCGATTCTATTCTGATTGATATGATCTAGTTGAATAGCTGTGAGCTGTCAAACACAACATATGTTTCAGCCTATGTATAACTAAGCTTCAACACGTGTTTTCTTTGCATTGCCAAATTTTCTCTAAAGTAGCATTTGTCTCAATTAAGTGAATGAAAAGTTGATTTATTTATTATTAGAGGTATGTATTAACTAAAAAAAAAATTTGTTTGTGACCTGTGGTTAAGTGTTGTAGAAAAAATATAGTTCAAGTTTACTATACCACTCATCTGCTTGAAAAAAATCCAAAGTAAGACTTCCATAGACCGGAACTTCTAATATTCGTGTGTATTCGCGCTAGAATGTGTTTTTTTAAATTACTACGTCATCTTGTGATTATAAAATGCCCAAATGATCTGCAGCCACCTGCAACTTTACAAGATATTGCATTTTTTTAGGAAAAATGTCGATGCTCAGACGAGAAGTTTACTTACTATGGCGCAACGAGCCTGTGTGTACTAAAAAAATTTCTGTCATTGAAACTCATATATTTAATAATATTATTAATATCAACATGTGCAATGCTAATAAAGATCTTCTAATAAACAAAAAAAAAATAGAAAATTTGTAGCAAAATTGGCTGAGAAATGGAAATTCGACCATAGAAGCCGCCACAAATTTGAAGAAAACAACAAGGAGTGGTTAGACGGATAACTTTTATAAGTTAATCCACTGACTAATCGTGGAACACCCGATAAGAAGTTTGACGAATGCTCCAACAAAACGAAACAAAATGTTATCCAAATGGAGTCCAATTTACGAACTATTCAGCTCAAGTGCCTTTACAAGATATGGTAGATCATATTGTTACGCGCCTCGAAGAAGCTCATTTTTCTATCAGAATTTTATGTTGCTGAACGGAGTGTGCAGAATCTCATTTCTTGCGGGCTCAAAATCGATATTGAATCTTTTATGGAATATGCTTTACAAAACGCAGAACTTTTTATCATACTGTATCCTTGGTTTTATATGCCGTGTTCCATACATAAAATCTTAATACATGGAGCCCATATAATTAAAGTATCAACACTTCAATTAGGAAAAATGTCGGAAATGGAAGCCCGGCGGAGATTGCCGCAATTTCCGTGAGCACCATACGCGAAATACATCCCGATTAAATACAATGAAAGACTTAATGCAAGCGCTTTTGTGTTAATCAGATCCCTTGATTTCAAATTTACGCAAACCACAAGCAACCAAAAAAAGAAAGATGCCCATAATGATATTTTACAACTTTTGTCAGAACATTGTGTATCCAAATCGGAATAACAAACTATTATTACAATAGTAATAATAGTTTCTTATTTCGATTTGTATTTTTTCCTGTTTTTATTTATAATTAAATTTTTTTTATGAAAACAACTGAAATATGTGAAGTCTTAATAAGGCCAAAAATATTATTAAAAAAATAATAAATAAATGTTTAAAAAAATGTTTTATTATTAAAGTTTAATATATTCTTGGCCCCAAAGAATGAGAAACATTAAATATACTAACCTTATCATGTTTTGCGGAATGAAATAAACAAAGTCTAAAAAATGAAAAAAATTGCAACTTTCAAAAAAAAAATAAATAAATAAATATTAAAATATATAAATACATTAATTTTTTTGTTTAACTCTGTAGCTTAATCTATTTTCAACTAAAAAAAATATTACAAAAAATAAAATACAAAATCCCTAAGCGCTATTAATTAAACGCCGCTAGATGAGCCTTTTCGCCCACTGTGGTCTGTTAAGATTCATCTGTTGAATATACCCAAACTGGTGAAGGGTATCATATAGACTTTACTACTTTCCTTACTGGTTTTCACCTTAAAATCAAAAGTGCCAAATTATAGTTCCATCACAATACAATCACATAAATGGTAAATTTTAAGAGTCATTTTACTTTATGTCCACGTATGAATTTATAAGATGGTTTGTATAATAATTGTACATACAACATCAATCCCTTTCCACACTACCGCCGCTTCAACTTTCTACATTTAAATCCTTTAAATGCTTTATTTACTAAATGTTATGAATTTATTTACTCAATAATCACAAACGAAAAGCAAACACATGAAAGTGAGTCAAACAAAAACTTGTTGTTGGTTACACACACCCACACTCACAAAACATATTTACCTTTCAACTCCACGTATTCTACTTTGTGCACTATTATACAACACAATTTAGTATGTTTTTCCTGGGATTACAACAAAATTGTCGAACTTCGAAAAAAACAACGTGTATTCAACGCATAATTAAAAGTTAGACGAAAACTAAAAATGTAATTTACAAATGTAAAACTTTCAATGGCCAGATCATAAATTTCGGTAAAAATCCCCCATTTGAATACAAAACGAAAAACATGTAAAGTTTTTCTGTTTTTGGGTTTTTGTTTTCATTAAACAATGACCCATTGTATGGCTGCACACAAAAAAATAAACTACAAGTATTTGGGTTAATAATAATAGCATGTTGAACAATTTATTGTTGTGGACTTATTTAATATGAGTGTGTGTGCTAAATTAAAAATAACAAAAACCAACATTTAAATAAAATATTTTAATTTTCGAAGGGAAATCAATGAAATATTTTATAATCGGATTATAAATTATGTAATATTTTTTTAATTTTATTTTTTTTGTTTTTGCATAAACACGCATTTGTTGTAAATAAATATGAGTGAAATATTAATAAACCCCTAACATCACCGAGGAGGTCTTTCATATAAGCCAAACTTATGATAAAATCCACAACCATTTATTGGAAGCCTTAACACCGATGTCACCAGGGTAAGATGCTAAGCCTGAGTCTATTTGGAAAAACAATCCAAATAACAATCGGGATACTACTGGAGCCTAGGGGTTAAGAACGGTTTATACCTTGTAAACTTCCTCAACGGTGTAGCAACAACTATAAGACAACTGATAGATGTGCCGGGATATTACAGATTAAAATACATCACTACAGCAAAACCAGTGAGCGGAGCAGTATAGTCGAACGGGGCCGACCATACGATACCCTACACAACTACCACGAACTCAATTTTCTGAGTAATATTTCGTGATATTAGAAGTCAACGATTAGAAGTCAACAGCAACTCTTCCTTACTTTTTTGGATATTCAGTACAGTCCTTCTAATTACTTGTGCAGATTACCTTCACGGTGGGTTGTGTTGTGATTTTCGGATTATACTCGACTCGAAAACACACAAAAAATTAAGTTTTCGGTCCATTTCATTCCAAAATTTTAATTTGATCATCACCGAAAATTATAGGCGTTGTCCTTGACCATAACTGGAACTTCATGAAAAATTTCAAAGCCATCAGCGCGATATTTCCCCCTCTAATGTGGTAATGTTTTACTAAATAATATCTGAATACGTAAGCACCTGCAAATATTTGACTGTAACTCCCACATCTGAATAGATACATCACTATATTTGGTATCCTCTTGAATATACTATCAACTCCTCGGGTCTGCATCCTTCAGGAGTAAATATATATGCCATAGAATGCAAATTTTGTCATTTTTCACACAAAAGTCAGGGTCCATTTGACCCGCTAAATATTGACCGATCAAAACAGGCATGCTTATTCTCTGGCCCAATCTCCTTCTCCATGTAGAAATTCGCGGTGTTTGGGCCATAATTGCGGCCTCTAAAGCGACCAGAAAATCAGACAAAAATTTAGTTTTTGGTCCATTTCATCCCCTAAATATTAACCGATCTTTTCAAAAAACAATAGGGGTCTTCATTGGCCAGAACCCATCCTACATGCAAAATTTCGTGAAGATTGGTCCATAACTGTGGCCTGTATCGTATCGTGTTTACAAATTATAATGGACAGACGGACGGACGGACACACATGTCTAGGTCGACTCAGCTAGTCGAGATATGACGATCGGTATACTTAAAGGTGGGTCTGGGACCAATATTTCGCGGCGTTACAAACTTTTGGGGCTGCATAAAGCTATAATACCCTGACAACATAGTTGTGTAGGGTATAATAATTTATATATGTCCAAATTTCGAAATAATTTAATTTCAACATCATTTTCCCACCGAATTTTCGTGCAGACATACCCTATATATAAAGGTCCCGGAATTTTTAAGGTTTGGGCGTATTGTATTCCTGGTGAATAGAAAAATTTATTTACAAAAATTATTCAATATCGATTAATGTTTTACAGTACCCCCATACAAATGTCCCACATAATTGACGATGTGTCTGTAATTTGGAACATTATTTTTCAGAGCATGAACACCTTACTACCATATAATGTAATAATATCGTCCACATATACAAGATATGGTATTTTACATGTACACCACATTAAGGAGGGCATAGAAAGTTCTGCCGGGACGAACTTAACGACGGATTTGCTCATTTTCTCCGTCGGAATACGGAACCTCAAGATTTCATTAGATCAGACCAACTCACCGAAACCGACTCCTTCTGCCGATTGCCTGATTTCATTACAGAGAACTTTCCGTTCCTTCTGATGTACGGGTAGCAGAAAGGAAATTATAAGACATCATTGCAGTCGCAGAGATTTATTCTCGCTGGTTGAATACCGGAGATGGCAGCAACTGTTGAATTATTAAGTCCTGCAGATACCTGGGTATGGAAACTCCCGTATATTACGGTATGTTAATTAACAAAATTGTCGAATTGAAGAGAGGCCAAAATCGCTGTTGGTGTGTCTTTTGACACTCATCGTCGTAACGAAAACGACGATGGCACGACCGTCACAGTTAATTTGAAGCGTTATGTTATAGCGACCGACTTTTGTGTATGCTCTTGACGAATATGACTTGGAAAATATATTATTTCAACAAGACGGTGCCACAGGCCCCTAACTTGAGCGAATAAGGCTTTATAGCAAGAGATATTTACTGGCCGCGAAATTTTTCGTCGTGGCGATATAAACAGGCCACCAAGATCATGCGATTTGAACTTTTATGGGACTTCGGAAAATACAGTGTTTATGCAGATTAACCATCAACTCTGAGATGCTACCCAATAGGTGTCAAAAAGGGTCGATATTTACCTGAACAATTAATGCTTTCAATATTTCTCGTGGAGGCCATTTATATGATCTAATGCTGCACACATAAACAAATGTTTATATTGTGTATTATTCCCGTTTACTATTGAAACCACCAAATGCATAACCCTGTAGAGCTCAGAATAGCATTAACACTTATACAGATGCCGACGTGCTAAATTAATACAGAGTGAATACCTTCCAGGCGGTATCCGACTGGAGACAATAAAATATATTTCTCTGTGCATCGAACAAGTGATATCAAATTTCCGATTCTATTAATTCAAAATTAACTATTATTAAAATTTTAAGTACTAAATTGAAAATCTTTAGGTCTACTAACATCAAAGTGATTAGCCTTCTTTTAAATGCTCACTAGACGTCATTTACGACAAAAAGAGGAAAGAAAAAAAGTTCATCACTTAGCAATCTCATACAGGAAGCTCAGAAAAAAGGCTAGGAACAAAAGTTGTTAAAACCAATTTCTTCAGTATTTTTTCCACTACTTCATGGTAAAGTAATTTACGTGTCGAATATGGGGCTTTCTTTATTCGTTCGTGTTGTTACAATTTTGAGTAGTTCGAATAATTTTGCCATGGAAAATGTTGGCCATTGTTTTGCTGGTGTTGTTGTTCGTGTCCTCTGCTCTGAGTTGTTTTCATTCTGCCATTTATGTCGTTTAGGCATTTCAGATGCAGTTGTTGTTGCTGTTATTATTGCACTCATTGCTAGTTTTCACAAAGTGTTTGTGTATATTCGTATGTGTGTTTTTTTCTAGGCTTCCAATTTTCTTGCATTTTGAACTATTTCCTTTGCTTTATTTACTAGCAACTAACGGAAGTTGTAACATATTTACACAAAAGAAGCCACTTAGCTGGTTGCTGTTGTCGTTTTTCGTTTAGTTTTTTTCTCTCGTTCTTCTTCTTCTCCTCATAGTTATTTCTGTTTTTGTTGTTTTGTGCTTATGCCTCGTCAGTCCTTTGTTATTCGTATGCAACGTGTGGCATATGAACAACATTCGAATGCGGCATACAAACACACTTAAAAGACATTCACAACTTTTGATAGAGTGCCACTCGATTAGTTAGCATTGTTGCCAGAGCTCAAAATTGGCAAAGATCATTGTTTGGTAGGTAAGAAGGTGTAGGTAGTATTATGTCGTAGCTATGATTGTATGTATAATAGGTTGGATGGTGGTATGATAAATGTAATTCAATAAAGAACTTTAATTCCCCATATATGGGTATAAAATGAAAAAAAAAAAATCCCATTTCAATGTATTAAACAGATAAAACATGTGTGTTTTGTTCTTGTATCTCCGAAGAATATTTCTATCAATGAAAACATCTAAATACCCTTTATGTTTTTTTTTCTTTGAGATTTTAAATTATTCCCAGGCGATCGGTCGATATTCAGCCTTTTTTCAACACGGGAGTGGTTGTATTCCAGATGCCTAGTAAAAAAAGAAACTATTTCGAGAAAATTGCCAATTTTTAACCCTTCACCACGACATGGAGCAATGGTTTCTTCTGAAATATTATCCCATATATACGTTTTTCCGATTCACGATTGTTCACCTAAGACACAACACATATACGATTGAGACAACAATTTTGCACAGCGTTCTGCATAAGAACAGAATAACCTATGTGAAGTTTTGTTGAAATCGGTTCAGAAATAGAAATATATTTTCGTTCTCTCATTAGGGTGGCGTAGGGGATGATAGATACCAAGCAACTGCTCTGATTGGCTTTAACATGGCGAAGTCCAGGCTTATCTTGGTCCCTCTTTGATCTCAAATGTGGACACTGACCTCCCCGCGGTGCCACCTGGGGAGCTATTCTCATCACCCGATGAAGTAGTGAGATAATATGTGAAATATATATTTTACGAATGCGTAGAAACAGCATATGACCGTTGCCCTGGCCATGACATTAAAATTCAGCTAGGAGATTTTAATGCAAAAATCGGAAGCGAAAATATCTTTGGCTCCACCGTCGGAAAATCCAGCCTTCATGAAGAAACATCCGACAACGGCAAGAGGTTGATTGACTTCGTGGCAGCAAAAACATGGTAGTTAGCAGAAACAGATTCAAGCATCTCGAAACACACAATTCAAGCATCTCGATTCAAGCATCTCCTGATGAAGCATCGAGAAATCAAATTGATCATGTTGTGATAGACGGAAGGCATCCATCCAGTGTTTTAGACGTCCGATCGATCCATTACCTTGTAGCAGCGAAGGTGCGATCTAACATCTAATCTTACACATCTGCTTGAAGAAATCACTTCTTGTCCCGATAATAGTATAGAAGCACAATGGCAAAGAATTGTCCACTCCCTACAAACTGCAGCAAAAGCAACATTTGGGTACCAAAAACCACCACCAAGAAACCCATGGTACGATCAGGAGTGTCGTAACAGATACACACAGCGTGTTGAGGATCTGGAAGGAGCATTTTGAAAAGCTTCTGGTATCAAATAGTGGCGTTGAAGAAGATACCCCAGAACCAATAAGAGATGATGGTATGGAGTGTATACCACCTAGCCAAGATGAGGTCATAAAAGCAATTAATCGGCTCAAGAACAACAAAGCAGCAGGAGCCGATGGGTTACCAGCCGAACTATTCAATATGCTGGTCAGGAGCATGAGCCAGCTGATTAGTACAATTTGGCTAGATGAATGCATGCCCAATAATTGGAACCCCAGCATCCTGTATCCCGTGCACAAAAAAGGAGGAATAAATCTCCTTCCCCTCGCATATAAAGTGCTATCCTGTGTGCTGTGTGAACGACAGAAGCCAATGGTCAATGACATCATTGGACCATACCAATGTGGCTTCATATCCACCATTGACCAGATTTTCACTCTGCGCCAAATCCTGGAAAAGACACACAAAAAACACATCGACACATACCATCTATTTGTCGTCTATAAAGCCGCATTCGACAGCCCTATCCGTTCAGAGGTGTTTAAAGCCATGTTAAAGTAGGAAAGAACCTATCGGAGCCCTTCAATACCGAACGAGGATTCAGACAAGGCGACAGTTTGTCGTGTGATCTTGTTAACATCCTACTGGAAAAGGTCATGCGAGACGCAAAGGTGAACAGATATGGCACTCTGTACACCAAGCAAAACATGTTACTGGCCTACGCCGATGACATCGATATAATGGGTCGAACATTGCGAGCGGTAACAGCCACCTTTGAACAAATTGAAAAGGAGTCTGCCAAAGTGGGTCTGGCAGTAAACGTCGAGAAGACCAAGACGTCCAGTAGACTCGGACCAACTGTGGAACATGAGAACTACAGCTTCGAGGTGGTAAAAGACTTTATATACCTTGGTACCGCCATATATAAAACGAATGACATCAGTTTTGAAATTCGCCGAAGGATTGTGATGGCCAACATATGCTACTATGGTCTAAGTAAGCAGGTTAGAAACAAGGCCACCTCCCGCCAGACCAAACTCACACTTAACAAGACGCTGATACTACCTGTGCTATGGATCAGAAGCATGGGTATTTGCGCAAGCAGATGAGGCATCTTTTGGAGAGTTTGAAAGAAAAATTCTCCGAAAGATATATGGGCCGATCGGCATCGACGGTGAATATCGGCGTCGAT
>NW_026887673.1:0-9050 GCF_032173495.1 Musca vetustissima | reverse complement strand
ATTTTTATTGGCCAGACTCCAAAAAATCCTCAGAGTTTTGTTCATTTGATGATTCCGCGTTACCTTCTTCAACTACATCTTGTTCCTCTTCCTTTTCAGAAAGAGTATGATATAGTCTTTGTTGTGTTGGATTGGGTCTATTCATATAATTCACATTTCTGGTTTGTATAGAAGGATCCACCTCCATTTTCTCCACCGGAAGATATGACATAGAATTTTGGTTTCCTTTCTGTAAATAACGATGATCCGCTGAAACTTGTTGGCGATGATCTAGGGAACGCCAGTGTGGTTTCGGTGGCAATTGTGGAGGCTTATTCTTAATCTGGTATGACGTAGTATTTGGCAGACTATTAATAGGTATTGAGACTCGATTGTTAGAGGAGTGGTTGTGAATCGAAGAATTCCGAAAATCAACATTTTGCATCTCCAGGCACGCTGAATAAGCTTCGGGTAAAGTTTTTGGACGCTGTATAAGCAACATCCGGGACATGTCTCCACTGAGACCCCGAATAAAAACATCCAATGCTCTGTTGCGATAAGTCTCTATAAGGACTCTCACTGTCTCTTCCGAGTAAGACTCGGTTTTTATTTTATTTAAGATTAATGAAAATTGATGATTAACTTTAGCGTAAAACTCATCAACCTTCATACCTCTTTGGTTGAGACGGTGCAACTGGTGCTCCAGAGTACGTATGTCTCTCTTACTGTATGTCTCTCTTATCTGCTCACTGCTCCAGTAATTTGAGTGACATTAGACCTCAGTTCTTCCATAGTTAATGTAAGGGAAAATAAAATGAATGACTTACATGACAATCGGGCAAAAGTGCATGTGGCCCGTTTTCAGTATTATGTTAATAGTTGATTTTGTTTCTGGATTTATAAAATTTTTTATATATTGGACTTATTCTTTGACAACCTTAGTTATATTCTCTTGGTTATATTCTTTGACAACCACTTTTTCAATTATTAGAGATTTATTTCTTATTACATAAAATTCGGATATCTTAATCCTTTTTTTTTACATTCACCAGTTTTTTTATAATGATAACATTTTTAAAGGTTAACTTCTTTGAAATATTTTCCTTTACACATAGAAATTTGTTTAATTCAAAATATTTTTTCTTTTCCTTTTATATTTTATTAAATTGATCCACAATATTTTTCCCTATTTTTTTTTTTTTTTTTTTTTTTTTGCAATATTCTCATTTACACATAGGGATCTGTTTTCGATCACTTCCACTTGTTTATTTCAAACTATTTTTTTATTTGTTATTAAATTGATCCACACTTTTTATTATAAGGACTTTCGTTTTTGTTTTTTTTTTATTTGCAAGGACCTTCGTGAGGGTCAGTATGCTCGGGCGCCAGTTAAGGACTAGTGTCCTGGGTTTAATAAAAAAAATCAACTTATCAACAACAGTTGATACAAAAATTAAAATGCAAAAATTATTAATTTTAATTCCTTTATTAATGATGATTTTAGATAAGAGAAAATTAACGCGACTCGTTTTACTCCCGAACTCCAACTGGTTTCTCGCCTTCATAGTTCTTAACTCCAAACCTCACGTTGTTGGCAGCGACGTCCAAATTATGCTTATTTTAATATTTCCCACAGGTGCATTATGCTGACGGTAGGCCTAGTGCACGAGTTCGATGACTGTGGGAACATATCATATTTCCGTTTCGCAAGTGAATCGAAAGTGCTGACTTAGCGGCACGTGTACGTATGAGACGTCGCAGCACAGTGGTTTGGAGGTATTGAGGTGTGTTAACTTATATATATATTATCCATCCATTGTCACACTATGATAATGTGAATGTAGGTAATGCATGAACATATGTATATAGTAATAAGTATGCAAACTAATTGCATTCAGGTGTGGGTGTGACTCTTGAATATTGTAATGATGTTTGCATTGTTCCAAAAGTGTGTCGTCATCTCCATTGAGATTTGTTTTATTTTGTTGTTTTTCCTCTTCATTTGTTTGTTTTTTTTTTTTCTATCGCAGTTGTTGCATATCTTTGACCCAATTAAACAATATCTACTCCACACTATATGTGTATGTATGTGATATTTCTTTGTAGTCATTATCATTTATTAAAACCAGTAAGGAAAGTAGTAAAGTCGGACTGGGCCGACTATATAATACCCTTCACCACTTTGGGTATATTCTACATAGTCTCCTAACAGACGTCGCCATTCCGAAAGAATATTGACATGAAATTGAACGATCGGACCAAAGAATAAGCATGCTTGTTTTGATAAAGATCGGTCAATATTTAGCGGGTCAAATGGACCCTAACTTTTGTGTGAAAAATTACAAAATTTGTATTCTATAGCGTATATATTTACCACTGAAGGACATAGGCCCGAGAAGTTGATAGTATATCCAAGTGGAGTGGTTGACCTTTAAATTGATACCAATTATATTGTCGTAGGTACTCGGATGCGGGAGTTACACTTAAATATTTAAAGGTGCTTACGTATTCATATATTATGTAGTAACTAATTACCGCACTGGAGGGCGGAAATATAGCGCTGCTCGCTTTGAAATGTTCCATGAGGTTCCTGTTATGGTCAAGGACAACGCCTAAAATGTTAGGTGATGATCAGATACTAATTTTTTGGATGAAGTGGACCGAAAACTTAATTATTTGTACCTTTCGAGTCGAAAGCCGAACATCACAACACAACCCCCGGCGAAGGGAATCTGGACAAGTAATTAGAGGGGCTGTACTGATTATTAGTAACATTTGCTGACCTCTAGCCAGTCAAAGTTAGATTTTCATGGAAGTTGTGTAGGGTATCGTATGGTCGGCTCCGTCCGACTATACTGCTCCGCTCACTGTTTTTTTTTTTTAATTTGTAGACAATATTTTTCAAGACCTATATTTTGTAATTCTACAATAAGAATATGTTCTCATTCACTACAATGAGCTCAAAATGCTTCCATTTAAAATGTCCACTTAAATTACTTTTTTTTTGTTAGTTTTCTTGTTCGTTTTCCAGTTTCTATTTTAATACACTTCAGTTGTAAAGATGGCCAGTGAATTACACAAAGAAGAGCAAATAATCAAAAAGATTTATACCCAATGTCATTTGCCAGCTTGTAGTTTGTGTAGCTATTTAGCATTAGTAATTGTTTGCTGAACAGTGGCAAAGAAACTCCAACAAGATGAGAAGATGAAGAAAAAAAAAAACCACTTTTCTTCTATCCGCAAAGAACAAGCGCAACAACAACACATCGAAATATGCAATCTTTTTCGTGGCATTTTTCATTTGTATTTCGTGTAGAAGATTTACTTGCCTTCAGTTTTTGTTGTTGGTTTTGTATTCTTTTGGACTTCAACTAATATGTCAAGATTAGTTGTTTTCTTCATTTTCTTGCTGTGGTACGACCCGGTCACTACGATTTTCATCCTTCATTGACTTTTATTTTCTAATTGTGAAATTTTCTGGTATTTTAAACATTCCGTAATATCCTTTTTTCCTCTTCATCCGGTTCTTATTTTGTTGCGTATTTGGTATTGCTATGCTTTGAACATTGTTGAGGTTGTGGCGTTGCGTAAAACAAAGTAATGCTGATAAATTGCGGTCCTCTGTTGGTGAATGGAAATAATGGCAAACGTTATTTTTGTTATTTGCCCCCAAAGTGACTTTTTAACATTGCAGTGCTTGTAATTCACATTGTTAGTTTTTTTTCGTTTTTTGCTTTTCGTTATTTTTTGTAGAGCAGAAAATAAAATTACATCCAGGTGCTTCACACAAATATCAACAATAACAACATATGCAGTAACTAATTGCATGCTAAATTTATTGTTGTCATATTTTTAAACCAGATGTTTTTTTATACCCTTCACCACCCTGTGGAACAGGGTATTATGTCTTTGTGCATATGTTTGTAACAGGCAAAAGGAAACGAGATAGATCCATAGTTACTTTTGAGAATATGCATCTGGATGAAATTTGGCACAGCTCATTTGTTTTGCCCAAGGACGAACCCTATTGAAATTGGGAAAAATTGGTTAAGATTTAGATATAGCTCCCATATATATTTTCGTCCGATTTACGGTAAATTGTGCACCAAACACCCTATATATCTGTCGATTTGCACGAAATTTAGTATAACGTACTGAATTGAGCCTAGAGTGATGTCTGCCAAGTTTCGTGAAAATCGGTCAAGGTTTAGATATAGCTCCCGTATGTATTTTCGTCCGATTAATGAGATTTAGTTATAGATTGATTATAAGTAATTGAAGCACCAAGGAACTAATAGGCTGGTAGGAACACAACGTACTAAAATTATTTGGATATAGCTTCCATATATATTTTCGCCCGATTTTAAGTAAATTGGCCATCAAACTTCTCATGCTAGTCAGATTGACATCAAATTTTGCACAACGTACAAAAATGTTTCGTTTTCTAGAAGTACAGGCATAGTCCAACGGATGACCTACATATATTTGTTTGAAGTCGATATACATAATTTTGTCCAATTGTAGCAAACGAATGATATATTTATGGATAGTTCTAGGTAGATTCACATTTAGATAAATATAATCAGCTGTTTAATATACCCATAGTGGTGAAGGGTATCATATAGTATAGGCCCGTCCGACTTTACTACTTTCCTTACTTTGTTTTTTTTAGGGTTATTGTGCGGTATCTAACATTTAGTTTTTTTACCATAAGTGTAGTCAGTACAGAACTATCTACGTGGATTATCACGTCAAAAATAGATCTCGCAGTAAAAAGGTATATTTTCAAAAAATTTAATTTTGAAAAAAAAAACCATATCGATGCTTCAGAAGATGTTTATTAGATCATAACGGGTGGTGAATCGTGGACCTATGCTTTGAAACAATACCACAGTCGACCGCGGGGACAGCAAAGATGAACCTGAGATGTTCGTAGAAGAAACACTTTGAAAAGAATGGTGTATGCTTTTTTCGGGAAAGGGGTAATCTGGTAAGATGTTCAAATCTAAGTGTTAGACCACAATTTAACTCCTAAAATTTTCAGATTAATTATAAACACAAACAAGAGGACACAAACAAAAGGACATGGAAACATAAACAAGAGTACATCATTGTGAACCATAGCTATATCCATGTTTTGAACGGCAACATCTGCAATAGATTTGTCATTCGGTGTACAAATCAATAAAATTAAATGCGTTGAAATCGACAAGTTGTCAAATTATATTCCTATCTTGGAAATGTCTCAATCGGAGTGGTTCGAGTCCGCAAATCAGTGTATAATTAATACTTTGACGAAATTCATATATAAAATTCGATTAAAACCAGCCTCTAAGAGATTCTATGGACAATTCTAAGCAAATTTGCTGAAGGAACTATAGGTCTATATCGATTTTCGAGTCAACCACGTTTCAAACCACTAAGGAAAGTATTAAAGTCGGGCTGGGCCGACTATATTATACCCTTCACCACTTTGCGTATATTCTACATATCGACGCCTCCGAACCATAGTATGCTAAGTCTGAAAAGTGAGTTTTTCAGTAGAAGATTTCAAAGTATGGACGTTTCTTTTATCGTACGTGCCATGCTAAGTACATTTTTGCTTATAACTTTGGTTTGGATTGACTGATGATTACCAAAATTTCAGTGAATTTAAATTAAGGACCATAGTATCTAAAAACGTAAAGAACTTTATAACATGCTAAGTCGACTTAGCATACTATGGTTCGGTGGCGTCGATATGGGTATTCTCAATTGTTTGTTTAAAATTCCATTAAAAACATTTGATTTGATCTTTATTACTAAATGAACCGACTAACATGAATCCATATACATGCTTTTCTGCAACCTATGCTAAATTTCAATGGGACAAATTTGGTAAATCGATTTATAGCACACTTGATAAACACTATTCGATAATATCAATCAGACACCCGTTCGAAATATATATGGAAGCTATATATGGAAGTGACGGCTAAAGGGCTTCTCAAACATTAAACGCGTTTTTCTCTTTTGCGAATGGCGGGCACCATAACTAAAAAACTAATACCCCAATCGATTCCAAATTTTTACACGTTTCTCTGTGAGTGTATAGCTCTCGTATGAACTAGGATAAAGCCAATCGGTGAAGATCTTTATTATTTTTTAACTTGGTTTTTGGTCAAAAATCGGCTATTTTCCAAAAATAGTTTTTCAAAGTTCCGCCACTGTGTTAATTTCAGAGCGAAGTCAATAATCCTAGTTCATACGAGAGCCAGACATGTACTCTTTCTAACACCGTTGGAATTTTCGGATTCCGATGTTCCAGTGAGGAGTTATCATGCCGCCATCAAAAATAAGGACTTTTCTTTAATTACAAAAAAAAAAAAAAAAAAAAAACAACTAAACAATAACAATTTTTTGTAAATTATTTTTCTTCTCTTTAAAATCTTCAAATATACATGTGCAAAGTTACAAACCTTAACAAGCATTGGTATTGATTTACCAGCCCATAGAAAATCTTGAAAAATTAAAATCGAGAATGGGGGGATTCCCTTAAGTCAGAACGCTATGCCAAATTTCGTGCAAATCGAACGGTATATAGGGACTTTGCTACACCATTTACCTTAACTCGAAACAAACTATATATGGGAGCTATTTCTAAATCTCAACCGATTTTCACGAAACTTAACACACATCATTCTAAACTTAATTCAGTACGCTATACAAATTTCGTGCAAATCGCTATTTACACAAAATCGGACGAGAATATATATGTGAGCTATATCCAAATCCGAACCGATATAACGACTTTAGTGCACCTTAAATCGGACGAAAATATATATGGGAGCTATATCTAAATCTGGACCGATTTTCAGGAAATTTAACACACATCACTATAGACCTAATTCATTACGCTGTGCCAAATATCGTGCCAAACGAAAGACATTAAGGGACTTTGGTACACCATTTACATTAAATCGGACGAAAATATGTATGAGAGTTATGTCTAAATCTGAACCGATTTTTCGCAATTTCAATAGGGTTCGTCCTTGGGTCAAATAGACTAGCTGTGCCAAATTTCATCCAATTCGAATAATAAATACGACCTGTACTTTGTTTAAAATTCGACTTAGAAAGTGATTCTATGCATACTCTCAAAAGGAACCATGTATCTATCTCGTTTCCTTTTGCCTGTTACAAACATATGCACAAAGACACACCACGCCACAGTTTGGTGAAGGGTATTAAAATGAGTATATAAAATTTTCGTTAAAACATATTCATCGGAGGTTCCATGAAGGATATGAATTTTTGGTCAGAATTAAACTACATGTCGATTATAATATTTTATTCCTTTCTTCCGAAATTTATAATATTTTATTCCTTTTCAATGGAAAGACGAATATTTCCATTGAAAAGGAATAAAATATTATAAATTTCGCATTTTGTTTGGTATTGATGGAATGGAATATATAGGAAGTAGCTTTAGTATAGTCCTCATAGAACGGTAATGCAAATTCAGTGTTTTGAGAACGTTTTTCGAAATTGGATGAATTTTATTTAATATTACAATATGTAACAATTTTAAATGTTATTTATATGTATTTATGAGTAAAGATAACCTAAGAAGAGGGGACCAGATTTCCCTTTTCAATACATTTGAAAATATTCGGATTAAGATTTCCAGAAATTCTTGCATTTTAGGTACATGGTGTATTTTGTAATATTACTGATATAAATGTGAGGAATATTTTTGTTTCATACGCTATCCTTTAATCGACACCTTGAAAGAGTATTTTCATTCTCCTTTTCCAGAAATGATTCAAAACTCAGTTAAAACAGGATTAGAATATGTTAGAATATTATACAAAACGTTTCCCACTAGATATTGTTTTAGAACAATGGTACCAAAGACAAAAATATTCTCCATCACATTTTAGTATAAGTCACTGAACAAGAAAAATCGGTATATGTAATACATAGAGCTAATCTATAGACATCAATATAGGACAAAAAATTCACAGAATATTAGTAATTATACCCTTCACCACACTGTGGCACAGGGTATTATGTCTTTGTGCATATGTTTGTAACAGGCAAAAATAATCGAGATAGATCCATGATTCCTTTTGAGAATAGTCTCAGAATCACTTTCTGAGTCGATTTATGCATATCCGTCCTTGTATTTTTTGTTACCAAGGTAGAGGTGGTATTTATGATCCGATTTGGATGAAATTTGGCACAGGTCACTTAATTGGCCCATGGACGAACACTATTGAATTTGGGAAAAATCGGTTCAGATTTAGATATAGCTCCCATATATATTTTTCTCCGATTTAAGGTAACTGGGATACCAAAGTCCCTATATATCTTCCAATTTGCACGAAATTTGGTATAGCCTGCTGAAAAAGGTCTAGAATGACTTGTGCTGAGTTTCGCGAAAATCGGTTCAGATTTAGATATAGCTCCCATATATATCTTCGTCCGATTTCAGGTAAATGGTGTACCAAAGTCCCTATATAGCACTCGATTTGCACGAAATTTGACACAGCGTAATGAATAGGGTCTAGAATGATGTGTGTTAAGTTTCCTGAAAATCGGTTCAGATTTAGATATATCTCCCATATACATCTTCGTCCGATTTCAGGTAAATGGTGTACCAAAGTCCCTATATATATATTTCGATTTGCACGAAATTTGACACAGCGTAACGAATAGGGTCTAGAATGATGTGTGTTAAGTTTCCTGAAAATCGGTTCAGATTTGGATTTAGCTCCCATATACATTTTCGTCAGATTTAAGGTAAATGGTGTACCAAAGTTCTTATATATCTTTCGATTTGAACGAAATTTGGCATAGCGTACTTAATTAAGTCTAGAATAGTGCACGTTAAGTTTCGTGAAAATCGGCTTGGATTCACATATAGCTCCTATACAAATTTTTGTCCGATTTAATGTAAATGGTGTACCAAAGTCCCTATACATATTTCGATCTGCACAAAATTTGGCATAGTGTACTGAAATGAGTCTGGAGGGATGTGTGTAAAGTTTCGTGAAAATCGGATCAGATATATATATATATATTCTTCC
>NW_026887672.1:0-9075 GCF_032173495.1 Musca vetustissima | reverse complement strand
GAACCGGTAAAGGTAGAACTCTTAAATGTTAACCCTTTCAGTGTTTTTGTCGAATATATTCGACATTTAAAATTACTCTCTTTCTTTGCGATTTTTCGGTTATCCTACAATCCGTTACAATTGATGTTTTTGTTTTTGCTGCAAGACAGACAAAACTGTCCAAGGGTTAAAATAAAATTTGCTTCTAAACTCTGTGCCATTATATGATCTTAAATACAAAATTTTAAATTTTTATTCCGACCAAAAAAATGTTTTAACACTGAAAGCGTTAAATTATGTTCACTGTTTTGAAATCGTGTACTCACGTATATGAAAAGTACCGATAGACCTGGAATCTTGACATTTGGATGTATGATCATTGTTGAGGTAGAAATGAGCTATTTAGGAAGTTTTGGAAATTCCCACTAATGTGAACTAAATTTTGTGCAATTTAAATTTTGAGTGAACCGATGTATGAAGTTTTGGAAATTTGTACTAAATGGTACCAAATGCGAATTTGGGTGAACCGATTAGGTGGATGGAGATTGGACTTTGTGGAAAGTTTTGGAAATTCGTAGTAATACTAAATACGATACAATTAAAATTTTAGGTGAACCAATGGAGCTGGAAACCTTGAAATTTGGAAATAAGGTTACTGTTAGATTGTACGATTGGGGTATGGATAAAGGTTTGGAAATTCATACTTATGAGTACTATGTTGTACTAGATTTGGTACAATTTGATTTTTGAGTGAACCAATAGAACTGGAATGCAAAATTTTGAATTGGGATCATTGTTCGGGTGTGGGATTTGGGTACGTAGGAAGTTTTGGAAAATTTTACAATTGTGCACTAAATTTGGTAAAATTTGGATTTAGGTGAACCGATAGAGCTGGAACACTGAAATTTGAAAATAAGATTATTGTTATACCCTACACAACTATGTTGTCAGGGTATTATAGCTTTGCGCAGCCCCAAAAGTTCGTAACTCCGCGAAATATTGGTCCTAGACCCACCTTTAAGTACACCGATCGTCATATCTCGACTAGCTGAGTCGATCTAGACATGTGTGTCCGTCTGTCCGTCTGTCCATTATAATTTGTAAACACAATACAGGCCACAGTTATGGACCAATCTTCACGAAATTTTTCATGTAGGATGGGTTCTGGCCAATGAAGACCCGTATTGTTTTTGGAAAAGATCGGTTAATATTTAAGGGATGAAATGGACCAAAAACTTTATTTTTGTCGGTTTTTCTGGTCGCTCCAGAGGCCGCAATTATGGCCCACCGCGAATTTTTGCATGGAGAAGGGGATCGGGTCAGAGAATAAGCATGCATGCTTTGATAAAGATCGGTCAATATTTAGCGGGTCAAATGGACCCTGACTTTTGTGTGAAAAATGACAAAATTTGTATTCTACGTCATATATATTTACCCCTGAAAAACATAGACCCGAGAAGTTGATAGTATATCCAAGAGGAGTGGTGAATCTTTAAATTGATACCAATTATATTGCCGTATGTATGTGGGAGTTACATTTAAATATTTACAGATGCTTACGTACTGAGATACTATTTAGTAACCCATTACCAAACAAGAAGGCGGAAATATAGCGCCGATCGCTTTAAAAGTTTCCAAGAGATTCCGGTTATGGTCAAGGAAAACGCCTATAATTTGCGGTGATGATCATGTCGATCTATATGCCACAATTATAAGCAGAATGTTACACTGGAGAATGAATCTGGTCAACTAATTTGATGGGCTTTTGTAATGATCTGTCACTATTCAGCGGGTCAAGTCAACCAAGACCTTTCTTTGTAAATTGAAAAAAATGGATATTATGATATGACATAATTCGAAAAAGATGTCATGACAAGAAATAGGAGCTATTGACCTCTAATCGGTTAAGAGGGTGCAAATAGATATAGATCTGCAGAAAGTTAGAGTTCCGTGGTAGTTGCGTAGGGTATCATATGGTCGGCCCCGTCAGACTATACTGCTCCGCTCACTGGTTGGAGTATAGGATTGTGGGAATTGATGTAATTTTGAAAATTCGTACTTCCGTACTAAATTTACGGTTTGATATTTTGTGAATCCTGAAATTTGGACTTAGAGTCACTGTTGGGGTGTAGGATGATATATGGGAAGTTTTGGAAATGTGTACTAAATGATACCAAATGTGCATTAGAGTGAACCGATAGAGCTAGAATCTTGAAATTTGCAGTTAGTATCACTGTTGGGGTGCAAAATTGAGCTACGTAGGATGTTTTTGAAATTTGTACTAATGTGTACTACATAGTACCGAATTTGGATTTAGTTGAACCGACAGAGCTAGAATCATGACATTTTGAGTTAGGATCATTGTTGGGTTGTGGTATGTAGGAAGTTTTGCAAATGTCTACTTAGTGGCACTAAATTTTGTGTAACTTTTATATAAAGATATGTACTATAGAAATAAGTACTATACGAGTATAAAGAGGGTAATAAATGATACCTAATTATGTAGAAAACTACTACGAATCCGCAATTTCTTGACAATGGATAAATATATACCAAAATATGTCATTAAATATGTACATAAATAGGTTTATCGAACAACAAATTTATTTATATATTATTTATGTTAGGTGAAATTGCTTCCTCATATGTAACCGTAAAAATTTGTGTTACTAAATTTAAAGGTGGTTGTACAAGCATTCAAGACTAACCAACAACAACAGAAATTGTAGCCAAAGTGCATGGTTTGGTATTAACATCTCTCAAATGATCGAGTCCATTTAACTTTGCAGGAAGATGAAAACACTTTCTGCAAGATTGGTACCGCATTTTTTAACAGTTGATCAGAAACGTATAAGAATGAACATTTCTCAAGGTTGATTGGATCGTTTAAAGCTAAATAAAATGGATTTTAAACGTCGTTTTATAACTCTTTATAAAACATTGATCCACCACTATCCTCCAAAGTCAAAAGAACAATCCAAACAATGGACAATGGAAGCTGGAGGAAGTGCTCCAAAGAAGGAAAATACAATTCTATCGGCTGGTAAGGTTATGGCAACGTTTCTTGGGACTTGAAAGGTATTTTATTGATTGACTATCTGCAATAGAGTAAAACAATAAATTGAGAGTACTGTTGAAACCTTTTGGATCAATTAAATGTACAATTTCGAGAAAAAGTCCTGGTTTACAACACAAAAACCGGTAAGGAAAGTTCAAAAATCGAACGGGGCCGACTATATGATACCCTTCACCACTATGGGTACATTCAAGACATGTTAATATCTGCGATATCCTGTAGATATAGAAATTTCGCATACATCAGTCGGGACCTAATTCAGTACTCTGTGCAAAATGTTGCTTCAATCGTACCAATATTGGCAGTTTGGTGCACTATTTACATTAAATCGGACGATACTATATATGGGAGCTATATCTAAATCTGACCCGATTTCAACAAAACTTCGCATTCATCAATGACCTAATTTAGTACGCTGTGCAAAATTTTGTCTCAATCGGATAAATATTGGCAGTATGTTGCTCCATTTACATAAAATCGGACGAAACTATATATAGCATATTTAGATATAAATCTGAACCGATTCCAACAAAATTTCTCATACATCAGTCGGGAGCTAATTCAGTACTCTGTGCAAAATGATGCTTTAGTCGGACCACTATTGGGAGTTTGGTGCACTATTTACATTAAATCGGACGATACTATACATCGGAGCTATATCTAAATCTGAACCGATTTCAACAATCCTTGGCATATAACTATCTAGACCTAATTCAATACTCGGTGCAAAATATTGTCCCAATCGGACCACAATTGGGAGTTTGATGCATCAATAAGTTAAAATGGGACGAAAATATATATGGGAGCTATATCTAAATCTGAACCGATTATCTCCAATAGGGTTCGTCCTTGAGCCAATTAAGTGACCTGTGCTAAATTTCATCCAAATCGGATCATAAATGCGATCTGTACTTTGTTAACAAAAATACATAGATGGACGGACGCAAAGACGGACATGCATAAATCATTTCAGAAAGTGATTCTATGCATATTCACAAAAGGAACCATGGGTCTATCTCGATTATTTTTGCCTGTTACAAACATATGCACAACGACACAATACCCTGTACCACAGTGCGGTGAAGGGTATAATTATTTTACATGAAGACAACACGCCGGCGCACAAGAGCGTTTTATCAATGGCTAAAATCTGTGAACTAAAAACCTGATTTAGCTCCCATGACTTGTTCCCAAATCTAAAAAAAAAATCCTTGCTGTCAAGCGTTTTACCTCAAATGAAGATGCAATTACAGTTGCAATTTTTTTGTATTTTCAGGCTTGAAGCCACATTTCCTACCGAAGAGGCTCTAAGTTGGTATTTGGGGTTTATATGCTACAATATTCCCAACACTCCCCACGTATATTAAAAAACTAATATAAAGTAAACATCACTTGCAGGATAGCACGAATAACCGCAAATTTTACACCGGACAGTGTACTTTGATTTTATTTGATGCCGTTAAATGTTAATGTACTTTGTACGATTTTTGACATTTTTTCTAAATTCAACCGCAAAACAAGGAAGCTTTGTCTACCGGATCAAACAAAAAAAAAACTCTAAAAGAACAAAAGCAATCACTTAAATTCATTCATAACTAGGTGGTATGGGATGTAAACATTAAGGGTTGTGTGTGGGAGTAAATGAGTGACAAATAACAAAGGGATTATGCTTCGTTATATATTTTAGGTAGACAAAGACCAAGGTATACGCTGCTTACAGTGGCGGTACATGTTTGATTATTTTGGGAACATGTCTATAAATATATATTTATATATCCTCCTCTTTAAATGTTATTTCACTTGCAATACCTAGAAATGTTTCGGCACATGACGGACCAGTTACCACAATTTTCGACATTTTGAAGGTCATTTTTACGAAGTTCCAACTCCAGTTTAAGTACTTTGAAGTTTTTATAAACATTTTCTCAACCGAACTGACCGTAATTTGGCATTCCAAGTTCCAGGAAGGTGAAATATGTTTTTAACGAAAATGTTTGATATAGGTTCCTATTACGGCATAGGCCCTATAAGGTGGTTGTGCCATTATATGGAGGCTAGGCTTAAAACTTAACCGATATTGATCATTTGGGTCCAAAACCGTCAAAATGTGAAGTTCCCAATTCAAATCCTTCGCGAGACAGTGTTATTAATAAATCGCCAGATTTATTAGATTATTATTATTGGAGATCAAGAGTATATATATACTCTATATTCTATACAGAATAATAAAAGTAATATACCCTTTATACTATGGAGTAGAGTATAAAAAGGATGTAACGTCGTTAAACCTTACCTAGAACAGCATTTTTCAATTTGACATTTACACGTTGCAAATATTGATATAAAAACAGACAAACAAAATACACGACTTAACCACAAGTGGCAATCACAATAACAACAATTCTCATTGTTTTCATTCCTGGAATGACCATGCTAGACAGGATAACAGATATACCGAAACACATAGTAGCGTCCATATGTATTGGTATGTTAACATAAATACTAACACAGACATGTATCATAAAATGTTCGACAAGACGAGATGTATGAAAGAAGAAAAAAGAACAACATAATCTGTGTAAATCCGCTTTTTCACCTCAATTGCTTTGAAAATGCCATAATATCCTATCGGATTTTGTAGCATTTTATGTTTTATTTTTGTTTTTGTCCACGTTGTAAAGTGATACTACATACGACACAAGAGACATACGAATACAATCACTGTGGCCATTTTAAACAAAATTGATGGGAAATTTAGGTTTTATAATATCGATTATTAGTATTTTTAGGAATTCATCTTTCTGCTTGGGGATATTTATTGGATTTCCGATATTTTTGAGTGAAGAAGTTATGACTTATAAATTCAAAATGGCCTATCAGAAGGGACAAGTTTCAAGCTATAAGCACTCAACGTTTAAATCAAGGATTATCAATTTTCAAATCTAGGTAAGCATTCTAAGAAATGAGTAAAAACCACTATAAAATTGTCTATAAAGGTATTTCTTCAAGCAAGTATGCAGTTTAAGCCACATAGATGATGCAAAAAAAAAAAAAAATAAAAATAAATAATAATTTAGAGAGTAACAAATACTGATTACCAATGAAGCCCTCACACGCTGACCGAATGTTGCTCTGCGGTATTTTGGCCCATTCCAGCCGAAGCGCTTGATTGAGGTGATCGACACTTTCGTATTTTTAGAGCTTTCCAAAATATTCCAGCTTTCCTTGCTTTCCAAAATACTCCAGACACAATAGACCAACGGATAGGTATCCGGAGATTTTGGTGGCCATTGTGCGCTGGAAATGAAGCGAAGTACCTCATTTTGTAACCATTCTTGGGTGGCGCGTGCTGATTGCGATGGTGCTGAGTCATGTTGGAATGTCAAAGGTTTGCGACCAAAATTATTAATATTCACAACTTTTTAGAGGTAGTTCCCATATAACCCCCCTTTTATACCCTCCACCATAGTATGGGGGGTTTATTAATTTTGTTTTTCCGTTTGTAACTCATCGAAATAATCATTTCCGACCCTATAAAGTATATATATTCTTGGTCAGCGTAAAATTGACGATATAGCCATGCCCGTCTGTCTGTCTGTTGTAATCACTCTAGCGTCTAAACGAATTGAGATAGATCGCCAAAAATTTGTCTGCAGGCAGGTCAAGTTCGAAGATGGGATTTATAGGTCCACGTTTAGGCATAGCTCCCATATAAGGGTACCACCCAATTTTGGGTATTTTGAGGTTCTTGAGCGCGTTTTTCAAATGAATTCGCTGAAATTTGGTACATTGAGTTCTTATAGGGTAGCAAATCTCTCCACTAAAAATTATAAATATGGGTCTATATTTTCGGATAGCCCCCATATAAGGGTACCCCTAATTTTGCGGTATTTTGGGGGGTATGATCGCATTTTTGACCGAATTCGCTGAAATTCGGTTCATTGAGTTGTTATTGGGTAGCAAATCTCTATACTAAAAATTATAAATATAGGTTAATTTTTTCGGGTAGTGTAGCTGTTTCAATATGTAGCGGGTCAAATGGACCCTGAGTTTTGTGTGAAAAATTACAAAATTTGAACTTTATGGGGTATATATTTACACCTGAAGGTACTAGACCCAAGAAGTTGATAGTATGTTCAAGAGGAGTGGTTGACCTTTAAATTGATACCAATTATATTGTCGTATGTACTCGGATGTGGGACTTACACATACATATTTACAGGTGCTTACTTATTCATATATTATAGTACGTTTACATTTAACCGGATTTCGTTAACCCAGTGAGTTTCAATTGGCAATTCCTTTGTTGACCTCTAGTCGGTCAAGTGGGTTCAAATATCGCGAAATATTGTCCAAACTAAGAAAATAGAACCACAGAAAGTTATAGTTTCGTGGAAGATGTGTAGTGTATCATATGGTCGGCCCCGTCCGACTATATTGCTCCGCTCACTGGTTTTATATTACAATAGTTATCTGATTTGTTCCGTGTGTTGCGGTTGGGTAGTCGTTACGGGGAATAGTAAATTTTTACTCTACAAAGACTATTTTGCCATCTCTTGTAAGCATTCCGCCTTCTAAAGATATTGTGATAAAAAAACTAAAACATGACGATACTGAAATATATCGGCAGACATTTAGGCATCTCCTTGATATAGTGATAACTCCTGAAGGAATGAATTGAGATAAACAATTAATTAGGCATAACTCTCATATAATAATATCCCCAAATATTCCCTATTTCCTACACTATGTAATCAATAGACATAACCTCATATAACTTTGTAATCTAAATTACAGTAGTTTGAGGAATTTATGCTCTACCATGCGTTATCAGTATCATTCCACTTTTTGGATCTTACAGATTTTAGGAAAAATTCCCATTAAAAATTGCTGAAGTTTGTATTTGGTGTACATAATGGTTTACATAAATCGGATTGTAGAATTATCGGTATATGCCCACTTTTTAGTATGTTCCCTATATTTTCATTGCATGTATCTGTGAGTATAACTATGGTGGAGGGTATCCAAAGTTCGGCCCGGCCGAACTTAACGCTTTTTGACTTGTTTCATTTCACTCTGTAAACTGACCATTACGAGCTCAAATGATCACCCTACCATGGTTATACGGGGACATCCCTTATATGTGAAACAAATTCTCAAATTCGAATTGAAGTAACAAATTAAAGCGAATTCGGTTGAATAACGCTCCAAAAACCTCCAAAATTCCGAAAACTTGGGGGTATCGTTATATAAGAGCTACCAAAAACATTGGGCAACTATTGATAATTTTTGGCAGGAAGATGTACCCAATTAGAACCCAATATACCAAATTACAGAGAAAATTTTGGCGATCTTTCCCAATTCATTTATATGCTAGATGGATTACAACAGACAGACGGACATAGGTAAATTGTCATTGAATTTTACTGTGATCAAAAATATAAATTCCATGGAGCCAACCCCAAATACTGCACCTACATTTTCTGAATATACATCATTCCTAGTGAAGGAAAATCTTCGCCGTGTATTGGCATGACATCCATAAAAAATCCCATTTTTAATAATATAGTAACATATTCCAGGCAAAAAGCCTACCATATATTTTTCCGTTAGATTTTATGTAAATGGAGGATAAATGCCCCATTATTTCATTCACGAAATTGTGTATATCATACTAAATTGAATAGCGTCTTGAATGACGTGTTTTAAGTTTTATTAAAATCGGTTCGGGTTTATTGGAATCGGTATTGTATTTTGTAAAATGTGTTCAGAAAAATGTGACGTCTGTTAGGATTCCATCTGTTGAATATACCCAAAGTGGTGAAGGGTGTCATATAGTCGGCCCCGTCCGACTTTACTCTATTCCTTACTGGTTTTGTTAACAATAGTACATCAACAGATGGACGGGCGCATGGACGAGCCAAAACATAAATATTCTCAAAAGAATTCTATGAATATTCTCAAAAGGTCTATATCGTGTTCTTTTCCCTGCTATGAATATATGCTGAAATATATAATAC
>NW_026887671.1:0-8947 GCF_032173495.1 Musca vetustissima | reverse complement strand
ATTTTTATGTACCTGCTGCTGGACTCATACATATTGTCTCTAATATAAGCCTAAAAACAAATTATTTAGATTAATTGGAATTTACTAACGAATGCAAATAAACGGAGATTAAGCAAACACTTTTCAAATGGATGGGATTAATATTACAAATCAAAGAGATTTTCACTTGTGAAACTTCTATTGATATATTTTGTTGTTTACACTGGTGTTTACCACATCCTATTAGTTCACACTCAGAAAGTGATTCTATGCATATTCTCCAAAGGAACCTTGTGTCTCTCTTGTTTCCTTTTGCCTGTTACAAACATATGCACAAAGACATAATACCACAATGTGGTGAAGGGTATAAAAATGTAATTTCAATCTGACAACCGTTCGAAATACATATGGAAGTTATGGCTAGATCTGCACCAATTTCAACAAAACGCAATAACGACATTTAACTCTCAATATGTTACGTTGTGCAAAATTTCGTCGTAATCGAACAAACATTTGGAGTTTGGTGCACCATTTATTTACCGAAACTTATCACACAACATTCTCGACTCAATTCAGTACACTATGCCAAATTTCGTGCCAATCGAAATTTCTCCATTTTCAATAGTGTTCGTCCTTGGGCCAAATAAGTGAACTGTGGCAAATTTCATCCAAATCGGATCATAAATGCGACCTGTACTTTGTTTACAAAAATACATGGACGAACGGACGGACATTCGTAAATCGACTCAGAAAGTGATTCTATGCATATTCTCAAGATGAACCATGGGTCTACCTCGATTCTTTTTGCCTGTTACGAACATGTGTACAAAAACATAATACCCTGTACCACAGTGTGGTGAAGGGCATAAGAATTGTAAAATGGTATGTTAGTCCATCAAGCAAAATACCATTCAGGCTAGCAACATACATCATATGAGCAGTAACCATTTGTTCTTTAAAGCACATATGGAAATTAACATACAAATTAAGTTTGACTGTCATATATATATATATATATATATATTTAATAATATTTCAATTTTCTTATTTCTCTTCTTATATTCCAATTATTAAAGCATTCTTATAATATTTCCTATTAAATCTTAGAATAAACAATCAGCAGAAGCATGAACGTATTTTATTATTCCGAGAAGCATGAATTACATTTGTTTGGATTTCCTATCTAATTCGTATTTCCGGCGAATGTTAACGAAAACAACTCAGTTACCAATTGAAAAAATCTACTTATATGCAATGCCTTGAAGGCGATCGTAGTTGTCTTTGGCGAATAAATTAGTTAATTTTATTCATAACGTTTGATTTGAATTGTCCTAACAAGTAAAGCTTTCGGGCATATTGAATATATTAGATTCTAGGAAGTTAAGGTTAATCAGTTATAGAATAAATGTATATGGATATAGTTGGTACAATATATAACTATTATGATGGGGGGTAAAATAGATATCAATTGTGGTAAGCGAATAGCTTTATATTGGCAGTTAGTTTTTTGTTTAGAAAAATTACGATTTTATGAATACAATTCGATGAGTTTCAAAAGAGTGTGACAGAACTTCGAAAATCGGATGTTACGTAAACTCTTGCAACGGGGGCTCGCATGAGCCTCATTTCGGCTCTACCAAGGGCTTGCCTTTTTCTCATATTGCCTCGAGTGGCGTTTCAGGCTTATCAAATGTATGAACCCTTTCAGGAAAAAATATCTGAAAAAAAGTCTTGCTGTGGCTGTGAATGTTAATTAAGAACTCTGGAGGTTGGTCGTTTATTTGGAGTACGACGGTCAATAATTGTGTTATTGATTGCTACATTTGATTCGTAACGACAAACAACAACATTTTCGGCCTGATACTCTGTACTTTCGCTACAATATTCGAGGAGGGTCTATAAGAAACTATAACATTTTTATACCCTTCACCACACTGTGGAACTGGGTATTATGTCTTTCTGCATATGTTTGTAACAGGCAAAGATAGGCCCATGGTTCCTTTTGAGAATATGTATGGAATCACTTTCTGCATGTCCATCTGTCCGTCCGAGACAAAATGTCTGATTTAGACAAAATTTCGCACAGAGAATTGAATTAGGTCTAGATGGATATATGCCAAGTTCTATTGAAATCGGTTCAGATTTAGATATAGCTCTCATATACAGCTTCGTCCGATTTTATGTAAATGGAATATCATACTGTCAAAATTGTTCCGATTGAGACAATATTTTACACAGAGTACTGACTTCGCTCCACATTGATGTATGCCAAGTTGGAATCGGTTCAGATTTAGATATAGCTCTCATATACAGCTTCGTCCGATTTTATGTAAATGGTTCATCATACTGCCAATATTGGTCCGATTGTTACAAAATCTTACACAGAGCACTGAATTAGATCCAGATTCATGTATGCGAAGTTTTTATGGAATCGGTTTAGATTTAGCTCCCATATATAGTTTTGCCCGATTTTATGTAATTGGAGCACCAAAGAGTCAAAATTAGGCACAAAATTTTGCACGTACGGATTTTAATCCAATTTTACATCAGTGAAGCTTTGTTGAAATCGTACAGCGTACAGATTTTAGTCCAGTTTGACACAAGTGAAGTTTTGTTGAAATCGGTCCAGATTTAGATATAGCTCCCATATATAGTTTCGTCCGATTTTATGTAAATGGTGCACCAAAATCTCAATATAGGTCCGATTTAGAGAAATTTTTGCACAACGTACTGTATTCAGTCCAGATTGATGTGTGTGCAGTTTTGTTGAAATCGGCTCAGATTTACATATATCTAAAATCTAAAAACCTAAAATTCATGTCTGCGCGAGTGACACGCAATTTTTATACACATACATTTGTATGGTTTTTTATTGGTTCCCATGTCTATGTATATCACATGTGTTTTTCACCCGATTTCATGTCAATGGTCATCCAAAGATGGTATGTCTATGCTATCAACAGCATATTGTACATAGTATCAACTCTTGTACCCAAAGTGGTGAAGAGAATAATATAGTCGGTCCCGTCCGACTTTTTAACTTTCCTTACTGGTTTTTTATACATTTTACCTAGAGGTTGAGTGTATAATAAATTTGTCATTCACCTCGAATTATTCACCCGTGACCACACAAGACAAACACATTATTGATCATAATAAAAGTCAATGTCGATTCAGCCATGTCTTTGTATTAAAATCACCATCGAACTAGTTTTGGCACAGCACCACTCAGTCGCCACATTTTCGGTGGTTTGAAGTCTTTAACTGCATTTTCCAACAGATGGGGCCGCCTTTAGGAACATCGGCTTCTTGGAAGGTGGCATACATTTCTAAAGAACATTTTCTGTCATGTTTTTAAGGATTAAGAAAATGTTTGCAGAACATGGTTTGACATAGCCCTTATATAAAGAACACTTTCTTTGTCGATTTATGCATGTCCTTTCGTCTCTCCAAATTAAACTGTAAACAGAGTGCCTCCTCTGTATAGAATTAATTAATCATTTACTTGACACAAGGATTAGACCAGTTGGTGATTTAAACATAGTTTTACCATATATAGTTTTATTCGATTATACAAAAGTCCCACTTTTTGTCTGATTTAGACGAAAATTTGCACAAAATACTAATTTCATGTTAATCTGACAAATATGAGGAGTTTGGTGCAGCATTTACTTAAAATTGGAAGAACATATATATTGAAGTTATATCCAAATCTGAACGAAACTTATCACAAGATAGAGTATATTAATTTATGTGCATATCGGCCATATTTTGGTTCCTTTGTGCATCCTTTACTAAAAATTGGACGAAAATATATATTGAAGCTATATCTAAATCTCAACCGATTTTTCCAAATTAAATAAGGTTCGTCCTTGGGCCAAATAAATGACCTGTACCAAATTCGGCCCAATTCGTATCATAAATGCGACCTGAACTTTGCACATAAAAAATCATTGTCGGACGTACTGACAGACATACATAAATCGACTCAGAAAGTTATTCCATGTATATTCTTAAAAGGAACCATTAGTCTCGATTCCGTTTGCTTGTTACAAACATATGAACAAGGACGTAATACCCTGTACCGCCGTGTGATGAAAGGTATAAAAAATATTGGTTTGGGGATAAAGAAATTCATTTTTATACCCTTTACCACTCTGTGGTACAGGGTATTATGTCTTTGTGCATATATTTGTAACAAGCAAATGGAAACGAGATAGACCTATGATTCCTTTTGAGAATATGCATAGAATCACTTTCTGAGTCGATTTATGCATGTCTGTCTGTCCATGTTAAATTGTAAACAAAGTGCAGGTCGCATTTATTATCCGAATGAGATGAAATTTGGCAAATTCAAATCGGTTCAGATATAGATATAGCTCCCATATGTATTATCGTCCGATTTTAAGCAAATGGTGCACCAAAGAGTCAAATTTTAGCGGATTGGCTCGATATTTTGCACAACGTGCGGATGTTAAGATAGACTAACGTGTGCCAACATTTCTAGAAATCGGTTCAGATTTGGATGTAGCTCCCATATATACGTTTTTAGCAAATGGCGCACCAAAAAGTCAAATTTAGGCCGATTTGCATGACATATTGCACAACGTACCGAAGTTAGGATAGACTAACGTGTGCCAACTTGTATTGAAATCGGTTCAGATTTAGATATAGCTCTTATATATGTTCGTCCGACTTTTAGCAAATGGCGCACCAAAGAGTCAAATTTAAACGGATTGGCACGAAATTTTGCACACCGTACCGAAATTAGGATATACTAACGTGTGCCAACTTTTATTGAAATCGGTTCAGATTAAGATATAGCTCCCATATATACGTTCGTCCGATTTTCCGCAAATGCTTCACCAAAGATTTAAAGTGTGTCCGATTGGCACAACATTACGCGCAACGTTAAAAAATGGGCCTGGTTAACCGTTATATGAGGGCTACCCGAAGAAGTGGACCGATATTAATAATTTTTAGTGGAGACATTTGGTACGTGAACCAATAAAGGTCATCTTCGGACCTGCAGACAAGAGACAACGTAATGCACAATTTTGGCAATCTATCTCAATTCGTTTACACGCTAGAGTGATTACAACAGAAAGACGGAATTGCATAAACCGTCATAGAATTTTACGCTGATCAAGAATATATATACTTTATAAAAATATACCCGGTTATTGATCGTTGGGTTAAGTCGGTTCACATATAGACATAGATCACATATTTTACTTTATCGAATTTCATGTCAAAGGTCCTTCAAAAATTCTACGTTTGTAAGGATGTATTTCTTGAATATAGCCAAAGTGGTAAAGGGTATCATATAGTCGGTCTCGTCCGACTTTACTACATTCTTTACTGGTTTTGTTATATGTTTTGTTGCCATTTTAAAGGTTTTCTTGCCATTTTAAAGGTAAATTCATAATGCCTCTCTTATAAAAGTCTTGCTCTCTATTTGCAACTAGACGATTTTCACAATCCACCCTTGATGCCAATTGTTTATCATTAAAGAAATTTTGCAATGTAAGAAAAAGTATGACGGATGCATTAAAACTTCCCAACCAAGCTCCCAAAGTTTCTCCGATTTCGTCGACATTTTCGACGACCGGCCTACCTGTTCCTGAGCGGAACCTACGAAACCAAAATTGCACATAATTGGCTGTTACTGTATCGGAACCATAAACACCATTCACAATTTTATCCGCTAAAATTTACCGAATTTGTTCACTTCCAATTTCAACACCCTGTAACTCACAACTGAATGCACCAAAAAAAAAAAAAAAGGAACATATTATTTTACTGTGAAATTGTTTGATCGATAATTTACGAGAAATCTATCAGTACAGCCATCTGCCAAAAAAATAATGGTTTTCTTTTCCCCAACCTAATATTTTCAATGCCTCCTTTGAAAGTAGCATCGATAATTCCAAATTGATCTTCAATACTAAGAAACTCAATTCCTTATGTTTATACCCTTCACAACACTGTGGTACAGGGTATTATGTCTTTGTGCATATGTTTGTAACAGGCAAAAGGAATCGAGATAGACCCATGGTTCCTTTTGAGAAAATGTATAGAATCACTTTCTGAGTCGATTTATGCATGTCCGTCAGTCCGTCTGTTGATGTTAAATTGTAAACAAATTGTAAACAGCTCATTTATTTGACCCAAGGACGAAACCTATAAAATTGGGAAAAATCGGTTCAGATTTAGATATAGCTCCCATATATATTTTTGTCCGATTTACGGACTATAGTCCCTGCAAATCATTCGATTTGCACGAATTTTTGCATAGCGTACTGAGTCAAGTCTAGAATGATATGTGCTAAGTTTCGTGAAAATCGGTTCAGATATAGATATAGCTCCCATATATAGTTTAGTCCGATTTTTGGTAAATGATTCACCAAAGTCCCTGAAAATCTTTCGATTTGCACGAATTTTGGCATAGCGTACTGAATTAAGTCTAGAATGATGTGTGCTAAGTTTCTTAAAAATCGGTTCAGATTTAGATATAGCTCCCATATATAGTTTCGCCCGATTTTATGTAAATAGTGCACCAAAGTCCCTGCAAATCTTTTGATTTGCACGAATTTTGGCATAGCATACTACATTTAGTCTAGAATGATGTGTGCAAAGTTTCGTGGAAATCGGTTCAGATTTGGATATAGCTCCCATATATATTTTCGTCTGATTATTTGAAAATAATGCACCAAAGTCCCCATATATCTTTCGATTTTGGGATACGGTACTGAATTATATCTAGAATGATGTGTGCAAAGTTTCGTGAAAATCGGTTCAGATTTACATACACCTCTATATATATCTCCGTCCGATATTAAGTAAATGGTGCACTAAAGATCTATAGCTAGGCCGATTGACACAACGTACAGAAGTTAAGATAAATAAATAACTGATATTTTCCTTGAAGTCGGTTCAGATATAGATATAGCTTAGCTTCCATATATAATTTCGACTTTAGGATACATATGCTGAATATACCCAAAATGGTGAAGGGTTTCACATAGTCGGCCCAGTCACACTTTACTACTTTCCTTACTGGTTTTCCTTCAATCTAATGCTACAGTATGGCACACAATCTGCAAAAAGTCTAAATTTGTATTAAAAATAATTGTACAATATTCCCCTACCTACACATACACACAATCATATAAATAATTGATAAGTCAGTAATAACACTTTAAAATAATATATTCAAGATTTGTTTTTTTTTGCAAAAATAAAACGACATTTTAAATATCAGATTTACTTAAAGGTATATCGTTTAAATGTCACATAAAATCAACACATATACAACATATGTATGTCTAGAATATATAAGGTATGTTTTTGTGTAGGTGAAAATATGTATGTGAAAATAGAATTTTTGTAAATGAAAAAAATTGAGGAAAAATAACAAAAAATTTCTGAAGTTCATAAGAAATGCATGAGACATTTATTTTTCATTTAAAAGAATAAAAATTTGTTCATCAATTACTTAGCCAATACTTAAGGATGTTGGTCTAAAATCTGTCTTGTAGAATATGAAATTTATTTTTTAAAAATTAAATTTCTTTGTTCATTTACAAATATAATTGTTACTTCCCATATTATACAAGCCTATCATCTCATTTAAAATTAAATGTATTTTCCACACCTGTTGTCTAAATGATATGCAATTCTAAAAATGTTTACTTAAATTTGTAAATGCCTGTATAAATGATGCTGTTACAAATCCGCAAAACAACTGTTCCCGTCAGTAAAGACTTATGTAAATGTGTCAAATGTTTCCCTTTAGGCTTTCTTTACAAGACTGCCATTTAAGCGGAAGCGAACATATGACGATTGTCAGTGAAGTGACAGTTGAACTTAGGCTGTCACCCCTCGTTTTCTACAAAGGAAACACAGTCGCACACACACACACCCCGCCACATATTTCAAAGTAAGCCCCCAAGAAATATTAACTTGACATTCATATGAAAACACCTACGCACACACTCACACGCTGGGAGTATGTGTTTGTGTGCGTGTGCATGCGTGTCAACAATTGATAAATCCCTTCTTCTCTTCTTTTTTTATTTGGCAGCCTTGGGTGTTTTCGCATAATTTCATTGTTTACACGATGACAATCCATACAGCATTGTTCCTGCCCTCTTCGGTGTACGGTGTTTACATATCCTTGTTTTATTAAATTTTCATTTCATTTCATATCACGTTGTGCTGTGAGTTTCCCACCAGCATCATGAATGTTCCTTGAACAGGTGTTCGTATATATTATGTGTTGTTTCCCTTTCTTCTTTACTTTTATCTTGAGTTTCTTTTCTTGTGATCTACGTAGGTATATCTTTAGCATTACATAACCTTAAAGGTAGGTGTCAGTGCCACGATGTGTCAATACAAAATATACCATTCGGAAAGGACTATTTAAAATTTATTTTTGCAAGGAAAATATGAAGAGGCAGCGCAGATTTTAAAAGAATATCTTTTTTCCAAAGATTATCCGATACGCTTTTCTTCAGAAAGCAGTAAAGAAAGTAGTAAAGTCGGACTGGGCCTACTATATTCACTTTCGGTATATTGTACATATGTATCCCAAGAATTACATGTTAATGTTCCCTCGGAGGAACAAACGCATGCCTCTCTGCAACCTATGATACATTTCATTTCATTCGGGAAGATTTGGAGCGTTTGAATACAATGGGACACAATTATGGAAATCGATTTATAGCAAACTTGATACAGGCTATTTGGTATTCCGCACTGTGAAAAATGTAATATCAATCAGACACCTGTTCGAAATATGTATGGACGCTATATCTGCATTTGCACTAATTCCAACAAAACGCAATAACGTCATTCTAATCCCAATTTGATACGTTGTGCAATATTTCGGGTCAATTGGACAAACATTAGGACTTTAGTGCATCATATGGAAGCTATAGCAATACGTACTAGTCAGTAAATATGC
>NW_026887670.1:0-9030 GCF_032173495.1 Musca vetustissima | reverse complement strand
TTTTGAAGGCAAAGTTGAGATTTTCTTACTTTGACATGGTAGTTGATTTTGAGAAAACGGGTTGAGTTACAACCAAACTAAAAGCGCATATAGCATTACGCAGACGTACTAATAAGAATTACAACATTGATTCTTTGATTACATGCACCAAAAAGTTTTTTCTGTATGTAGGTAAATTTCACATTTTGAAGGCAAAATTTGAGATTTTCTTACTTTGACATGGTAGTTGATTTTGAGAAAACGGGTTGAGTTACAACCAAACTAAAAGGCAAAGTTGAGATTTTCTTACTTTGACATGGTAGTTGATTTTGAGAAAACGGGTTGAGTTACAACCAAACTAAAAGCGCATATAGCATTACGCAGACGTACTAATAAGAATTACAACATTGATTCTTTGATTACATGCACCAAAAAGTTTTTTCAGTATGTAGGTAAATTTCACATTTTGAAGGCAAAATTTGAGATTTTCTTACTTTGACATGGTAGTTGATTTTGAGAAAACGGGTTGAGTTACAACCAAACTAAAAGCGCATATAGCATTACGCAGACGTACTAATAAGAATTACATCATTGATTCTTTGATTACATGCAAGAAAAAGTTTTTTCAGTATGTAGGTAAATTTCACTTTTGAAGGCAAAATTTGAGAATTTCTTACATTGACATGGTAGTTGATTTTGAGAAAACGGGTTGAGATTTTCTTACTTTGACATGGTAGTTGATTTTGAGAAAACGGGTTGAGTTACAACCAAACTAAAAGCGCATATAGCATTACGCAGACGTACTAATAAGAATTACAACATTGATTCTTTGATTACATGCACCAACAAGTTTTTTCAGTAGTATGTAGGTAAATTTCACATTTTGAAGGCAAAATTTGAGATTTTCTTACTTTGACATGGTAGTTGATTTTGAGAAAACGGGTTGAGTTACAACCAAACTAAAAGCGCATATAGCATTACGCAGACGTACTAATAAGAATTACATCATTGATTCTTTGATTACATGCACCAAAAAGTTTTTTCAGTATGTAGGTAAATTTCACATTTTGAAGGCAAAATTTGAGATTTTCTTACTTTGACATGGTAGTTGATTTTGAGAAAACGGGTTGAGTTACAACCAAACTAAAAGCGCATATAGCATTACGCAGACGTACTAATAAGAATTACAACATTGATTCTTTGATTACATGCACCAAAAAGTTTTTTCAGTATGTAGGTAAATTTCACATTTTGAAGGCAAAATTTGAGATTTTCTTACTTTGACATGGTAGTTGATTTTGAGAAAACGGGTTGAGTTACAACCAAACTAAAAGCGCATATAGCATTACGCAGACGTACTAATAAGAATTACAACATTGATTCTTTGATTACATGCACCAAAAAGTTTTTTCAGTATGTAGGTAAATTTCACATTTTGAAGGCAAAATTTGAGATTTTCTTACTTTGACATGGTAGTTGATTTTGAGAAAACGGGTTGAGTTACAACCAAACTAAAAGCGCATATAGCATTACGCAGACGTACTAATAAGAATTACAACATTGATTCTTTGATTACATGCACCAAAAAGTTTTTTCAGTATGTAGGTAAATTTCACATTTTGAAGGCAAAGTTGAGATTTTCTTACTTTGACATGGTAGTTGATTTTGAGAAAACGGGTTGAGTTACAACCAAACTAAAAGCGCATATAGCATTACGCAGACGTACTAATAAGAATTACAACATTGATTCTTTGATTACATGCACCAAAAAGTTTTTTCAGTATGTAGGTAAATTTCACATTTTGAAGGCAAAATTTGAGATTTTCTTACTTTGACATGGTAGTTGATTTTGAGAAAACGGATTGAGTTACAACCAAACTAAAAGCGCATATAGCATTACGCAGACGTACTAATAAGAATTACAACATTGATTCTTTGATTACATGCACCAAAAAGTTTTTTCAGTATGTAGGTAAAGTTCACATTTTGAAGGCAAAATTTGAGATTTTCTTACTTTGACATGGTAGTTGATTTTGAGAAAACGGGTTGAGTTACAACCAAACTAAAAGCGCATATAGCATTACGCAGACGTACTAATAAGAATTACATCATTGATTCTTTGATTACATGCAAGAAAAAGTTTTTTCAGTATGTAGGTAAATTTCACTTTTGAAGGCAAAATTTGAGAATTTCTTACTTTGACATGGTAGTTGATTTTGAGAAAACGGGTTGAGTTACAACCAAACTAAAAGCGCATATAGCATTACGCAGACGTACTAATAAGAATTACAACATTGATTCTTTGATTACATGCACCAACAAGTTTTTTCAGTATGTAGGTAAATTTCACATTTTGAAGGCAAAATTTGAGATTTTCTTACTTTGACATGGTAGTTGATTTTGAGAAAACGGGTTGAGTTACAACCAAACTAAAAGCGCATATAGCATTACGCAGACGTACTAATAAGAATTACAACATTGATTCTTTGATTACATGCACCAAAAAGTTTTTTCAGTATGTAGGTAAATTTCACATTTTGAAGGCAAAATTGAGATTTTCTTACTTTGACATGGTAGTTGATTTTGAGAAAACGGGTTGAGTTACAACCAAACTAAAAGCGCATATAGCATTACGCAGACGTACTAATAAGAATTACAACATTGATTCTTTGATTACATGCACCAAAAAGTTTTTTCTGTATGTAGGTAAATTTCACATTTTGAAGGCAAAATTTGAGATTTTCTTACTTTGACATGGTAGTTGATTTTGAGAAAACGGGTTGAGTTACAACCAAACTAAAAGCGCATATAGCATTACGCAGACGTACTAATAAGAATTACAACATTGATTCTTTGATTACATGCACCAAAAAGTTTTTTCAGTATCTAGGTTTTCACATTTTGAAGGCAAAGTTGAGATTTTCTTACTTTGACATGGTAGTTGATTTTGAGAAAACGGGTTGAGTTACAACCAAACTAAAAGCGCATATAGCATTACGCAGACGTACTAATAAGAATTACAACATTGATTCTTTGATTACATGCACCAAAAAGTTTTTTCAGTATGTAGGTAAATTTCACATTTTGAAGGCAAAATTTGAGATTTTCTTACTTTGACATGGTAGTTGATTTTGAGAAAACGGGTTGAGTTACAACCAAACTAAAAGCGCATATAGCATTACGCAGACGTACTAATAAGAATTACATCATTGATTCTTTGATTACATGCAAGAAAAAGTTTTTTCAGTATGTAGGTAAATTTCACATTTTGAAGGCAAAATTTGAGAATTTCTTACTTTGACATGGTAGTTGATTTTGAGAAAACGGGTTGAGTTACAACCAAACTAAAAGCGCATATAGCATACGCAGACGTACTAATAAGAATTACAACATTGATTCTTTGATTACATGCACCAAAAAGTTTTTTCAGTATGTAGGTAAATTTCACATTTTGAAGGCAAAATTTGAGATTTTCTTACTTTGACATGGTAGTTGATTTTGAGAAAACGGGTTGAGTTACAACCAAACTAAAAGCGCATATAGCATTACGCAGACGTACTAATAAGAATTACAACATTGATTCTTTGATTACATGCACCAAAAAGTTTTTTCTGTATGTAGGTAAATTTCACATTTTGAAGGCAAAATTTGAGATTTTCTTACTTTGACATGGTAGTTGATTTTGAGAAAACGGGTTGAGTTACAACCAAACTAAAAGCGCATATAGCATTACGCAGACGTACTAATAAGAATTACAACATTGATTCTTTGATTACATGCACCAAAAAGTTTTTTCAGTATGTAGGTAAATTTCACATTTTGAAGGCAAAATTTGAGATTTTCTTACTTTGACATGGTAGTTGATTTTGAGAAAACGGGTTGAGTTACAACCAAACTAAAAGCGCATATAGCATTACGCAGACGTACTAATAAGAATTACAACATTGATTCTTTGATTACATGCACCAAAAAGTTTTTTCAGTATGTAGGTAAATTTCACATTTTGAAGGCAAAATTTGAGATTTTCTTACTTTGACATGGTAGTTGATTTTGAGAAAACGGGTTGAGTTACAACCAAACTAAAAGCGCATATAGCATTACGCAGACGTACTAATAAGAATTACAACATTGATTCTTTGATTACATGCACCAAAAAGTTTTTTCAGTATGTAGGTAAATTTCACATTTTGAAGGCAAAATTTGAGATTTTCTTACTTTGACATGGTAGTTGATTTTGAGAAAACGGGTTGAGTTACAACCAAACTAAAAGCGCATATAGCATTACGCAGACGTACTAATAAGAATTACAACATTGATTCTTTGATTACATGCACCAAAAAGTTTTTTCAGTATGTAGGTAAATTTTGAAGGCAAAGTTGAGATTTTCTTACTTTGACATGGTAGTTGATTTTGAGAAAACGGGTTGAGTTACAACCAAACTAAAAGCGCATATAGCATTACGCAGACGTACTAATAAGAATTACAACATTGATTCTTTGATTACATGCACCAAAAAGTTTTTTCAGTATGTAGGTAAAGTTCACATTTTGAAGGCAAAATTTGAGATTTTCTTACTTTGACATGGTAGTTGATTTTGAGAAAACGGGTTGAGTTACAACCAAACTAAAAGCGCATATAGCATTACGCAGACGTACTAATAAGAATTACAACACTGATTCTTTGATTACATGCACCAAAAAGTTTTTTCAGTATGTAGGTAAATTTCACATTTTGAAGGCAAAGTTGAGATTTTCTTACTTTGACATGGTAGTTGATTTTGAGAAAACGGGTTGAGTTACAACCAAACTAAAAGCGCATATAGCATTACGCAGACGTACTAATAAGAATTACAACATTGATTCTTTGATTACATGCACCAAAAAGTTTTTTCAGTATGTAGGTAAATTTCACATTTTGAAGGCAAAATTTGAGATTTTCTTACTTTGACATGGTAGTTGATTTTGAGAAAACGGGTTGAGTTACAACCAAACTAAAAGCGCATATAGCATTACGCAGACGTACTAATAAGAATTACAACATTGATTCTTTGATTACATGCACCAAAAAGTTTTTTCAGTATGTAGGTAAATTTCACATTTTGAAGGCAAAATTTGAGATTTTCTTACTTTGACATGGTAGTTGATTTTGAGAAAACGGGTTGAGTTACAACCATAAAAGCGCATATAGCATTACGCAGGCGTACTAATAAGAATTACATCATTGATTCTTTGATTACATGCAAGAAAAAGTTTTTTCAGTATGTAGGTAAATTTCACTTTTGAAGGCAAAATTTGAGAATTTCTTACGGGTTGAGTTACTACCAAACTAAAAGCGCATATAGCATTACGCAGACGTACTAATAAGAATTACAACATTGATTCTTTGATTACATGCACCAACAAGTTTTTTCAGTATGTAGGTAAATTTCACATTTTGAAGGCAAAATTTGAGATTTTCTTACTTTGACATGGTAGTTGATTTTGAGAAAACGGGTTGAGTTACAACCAAACTAAAAGCGCATATAGCATTACGCAGACGTACTAATAAGAATTACAACATTGATTCTTTGATTACATGCACCAAAAAGTTTTTTCAGTATGTAGGTAAATTTCACATTTTGAAGGCAAAGTTGAGATTTTCTTACTGGTAGTTGATTTTGAAAAAACGGGTTGAGTTACAACCAAACTAAAAGCGCATATAGCATTACGCAGACGTACTAATAAGAATTACAACATTGATTCTTTGATTACATGCACCAAAAAGTTTTTTCAGTATGTAGGTAAATTTCACATTTTGAAGGCAAAATTTGAGATTTTCTTACTTTGACATGGTAGTTGATTTTGAGAAAACGGGTTGAGTTACAACCAAACTAAAAGCGCATATAGCATTACGCAGACGTACTAATAAGAATTACAACATTGATTCTTTGATTACATGCACCAAAAAGTTTTTTCAGTATGTAGGTAAATTTCACATTTTGAAGGCAAAGTTGAGATTTTCTTACTTTGACATGGTAGTTGATTTTGAGAAAACGGGTTGAGTTACAACCAAACTAAAAGCGCATATAGCATTACGCAGACGTACTAATAAGAATTACAACATTGATTCTTTGATTACATGCACCAAAAAGTTTTTTCAGTATGTAGGTAAATTTCACATTTTGAAGGCAAAATTTGAGATTTTCTTACTTTGACATGGTAGTTGATTTTGAGAAAACGGGTTGAGTTACAACCAAACTAAAAGCGCATATAGCATTACGCAGACGTACTAATAAGAATTACATCATTGATTCTTTGATTACATGCACCAAAAAGTTTTTTCAGTATGTAGGTAAATTTCACATTTTGAAGGCAAAATTTGAGAATTTTTTACTTTGACATGGTAGTTGATTTTGAGAAAACGGGTTGAGAATTTCACATTTTTTCAGTACTTTTTCTTACTTTGACATGGTAGTTGATTTTGAGAAAACGGGTTGAGTTACAACCAAACTAAAAGCGCATATAGCATTACGCAGACGTACTAATAAGAATTACAACATTGATTCTTTGATTACATGCACCAAAAAGTTTTTTCAGTATGTAGGTAAATTTCACATTTTGAAGGCAAAGTTGAGATTTTCTTACTTTGACATGGTAGTTGATTTTGAGAAAACGGGTTGAGTTACAACCAAACTAAAACGCATATAGCATTACGCAGACGTACTAATAAGAATTACAACATTGATTCTTTGATTACATGCACCAAAAAGTTTTTTCTGTATGTAGGTAAATTTCACATTTTGAAGGCAAAATTTGAGATTTTCTTACTTTGACATGGTAGTTGATTTTGAGAAAACGGGTTGAGTTACAACCAAACTAAAAGCGCATATAGCATTACGCAGACGTACTAATAAGAATTACAACATTGATTCTTTGATTACATGCACCAAAAAGTTTTTTCAGTATGTAGGTAAATTTCACATTTTGAAGGCAAAATTTGAGATTTTCTTACTTTGACATGGTAGTTGATTTTGAGAAAACGGGTTGAGTTACAACCAAACTAAAAGCGCATATAGCATTACGCAGACGTACTAATAAGAATTACATCATTGATTCTTTGATTACATGCACCAAAAAGTTTTTTCAGTATGTAGGTAAATTTCACATTTTGAAGGCAAAATTTGAGATTTTCTTACTTTGACATGGTAGTTGATTTTGAGAAAACGGGTTGAGTTACAACCAAACTAAAAGCGCATATAGCATTACGCAGACGTACTAATAAGAATTACAACATTGATTCTTTGATTACATGCACCAAAAAGTTTTTTCAGTATGTAGGTAAATTTCACATTTTGAAGGCAAAGTTGAGATTTTCTTACTTTGACATGGTAGTTGATTTTGAGAAAACGGGTTGAGTTACAACCAAACTAAAAGCGCATATAGCATTACGCAGACGTACTAATAAGAATTACAACATTGATTCTTTGATTACATGCACCAAAAAGTTTTTTCAGTATGTAGGTAAATTTCACATTTTGAAGGCAAAATTTGAGATTTTCTTACTTTGACATGGTAGTTGATTTTGAGAAAACGGGTTGAGTTACAACCAAACTAAAAGCGCATATAGCATTACGCAGACGTACTAATAAGAATTACAACATTGATTCTTTGATTACATGCACCAAAAAGTTTTTTCAGTATGTAGGTAAATTTCACATTTTGAAGGCAAAATTTGAGATTTTCTTACTTTGACATGGTAGTTGATTTTGAGAAAACGGGTTGAGTTACAACCAAACTAAAAGCGCATATAGCATTACGCAGACGTACTAATAAGAATTACATCATTGATTCTTTGATTACATGCAAGAAAAAGTTTTTTCAGTATGTAGGTAAATTTCACTTTTGAAGGCAAAATTTGAGAATTTCTTACTTTGACATGGTAGTTGATTTTGAGAAAACGCATATAGCATTACGCAGACGTACTAATAAGAATTACAACATTGATTCTTTGATTACATGCACCAAAAAGTTTTTTCAGTATGTAGGTAAATTTCACATTTTGAAGGCAAAATTTGAGATTTTCTTACTTTGACATGGTAGTTGATTTTGAGAAAACGGGTTGAGTTACAACCAAACTAAAAGCGCATATAGCATTACGCAGACGTACTAATAAGAATTACAACATTGATTCTTTGATTACATGCACCAAAAAGTTTTTTCAGTATGTAGGTAAATTTCACATTTTGAAGGCAAAGTTGAGATTTTCTTACTTTGACATGGTAGTTGATTTTGAGAAAACGGGTTGAGTTACAACCAAACTAAAAGCGCATATAGCATTACGCAGACGTACTAATAAGAATTACAACATTGATTCTTTGATTACATGCACCAAAAAGTTTTTTCTGTATGTAGGTAAATTTCACATTTTGAAGGTAAAATTTGAGATTTTCTTACTTTGACATGGTAGTTGATTTTGAGAAAACGGGTTGAGTTACAACCAAACTAAAAGCGCATATAGCATTACGCAGACGTACTAATAAGAATTACAACATTGATTCTTTGATTACATGCACCAAAAAGTTTTTTCAGTATGTAGGTAAATTTCACATTTTGAAGGCAAAGTTGAGATTTTCTTACTCGCATATAGCATTACGCAGACGTACTAATAAGAATTACAACATTGATTCTTTGATTACATGCACCAAAAAGTTTTTTCAGTATGTAGGTAAATTTCACATTTTGAAGGCAAAATTTGAGATTTTCTTACTTTGACATGGTAGTTGATTTTGAGAAAACGGGTTGAGTTACAACCAAACTAAAAGCGCATATAGCATTACGCAGACGTACTAATAAGAATTACATCATTGATTCTTTGATTACATGCAAGAAAAAGTTTTTTCAGTATGTAGGTAAATTTCACTTTTGAAGGCAAAATTTGAGAATTTCTTACTTTGACATGGTAGTTGATTTTGAGAAAACGGGTTGAGTTACAACCAAACTAAAAGCGCATATAGCATTACGCAGACGTACTAATAAGAATTACAACATTGATTCTTTGATTACATGCACCAAC
>NW_026887669.1:0-8944 GCF_032173495.1 Musca vetustissima | reverse complement strand
CACCACCCACATAACAATTGACAATTTTAGTGAAGTCAAAAGATATAAGTATGGACATAATAAAGCAATTATATTTAATATTATGCATTCTCAATTGAACTATTTATATTACAAAAGTATGTTCCGTATAGACAAGTTAAAAATTTAATAAGTGGAACCCACATAAACTACATCTTATCACATGTATGTATATTAACCTGAAACAAATTTTAATGGATAATTATACCTTCAGATTTATCGCTATTGAGGGTATATACACTTTAACACGGTGAAAATGTGCCTCAATGTCGTTCTAGACCGCATGTTTCTTTGGACCAAATCCGTTTCAGAAAAATTAGATTTCATCCAAACTTTGTCCATCTTATAATTTCTTCCAATCTTAATTCAAATTCGAAAATGGGGAATATCGGTCCACTTCTTCTGGAACCTCCATACAGGGGCTAGGTCTAAATGCGGGTTATAGTTCATTATCGAACCTTACGTTCTACTTGTTTATCTCGATATCCTCCACAGGTGAAATGATTACATCAGAGACTTAGAACCAAACTCAAAACGCGGAATAAATCAGATAACCATTTTAATATAAAAAAGGGGGTTATATGAGGACTACCCCAAAATGGGGGCGAATATTAATAATTTTTGGTAGGGAGATTTGGTATCATATACGACTACAAAATACCAATTTGCAGCAAATTCGGTTGAAAAACGTGCTCAAGAACCCCAAAATACCGAAAATTAGGGGTACCCTTATATGGGGGCTATCCGAAAAAGTGGACCTATATTCATAATTTTTGTGGAGAGATTTGGAACCTATTAAGAACTCAAAATACTAAATTACAGCTAATTCGGTTGAAAACGCGCTCAAGAACCCCAAAATACTGAAAATAGGAAGGTATCGTTATATTGAGGCTACCAGAAAAAGTGGACCTATATTTATAATTTTTTTGTGGAGACATTTAGTACCCAATAAGAACCCAATGTAGCAAATTTCAGCGAATTCGGTTGAAAAACGAGCTCAAGAACCCAAAATACCGAAAATTGAGGGTACCGTTATATGGGGGGTACCAGAAAAAATTGTCCTATACTTATAATTTTTAGTAGAGAGATTTGGTACCCAATAAGAACTCAAAGTACCAAATTTCAGCGAAATTGGCTGAAAAACGCGCTCAAGAACCTCAAAATACCGAAAATTGGTGGTACCCTTATATGGGGGCTGTCCGAAAAAATGGACCTATATTTATAGTTTTTAGTAGGGAGATTTGCTACCCAATAAGATTTGGTACCCAATAAGAACTCAAAGTACCAAATTTCAGCGAATTCGGTTGAAAAACACGCTCAAGAACCCCAAAATACCGAAATTTGGGGGGTACCCTTATATGGGAGCTATGCCTAAACGTGGACCGATATAGCCCATCTTCGAACTTGACCTATGCTAAATTTTGAGGCTCTATCTCAATTCGCTTAGACGCTAGAGTGATTACAACAGACAGACGGACAGACGGACATGGCTAAATCGTCATAGAATTTTACGCTGATCAAGAATATATATACCTTATAGGGTCGGAAATGATTATTTCGATGCGTTACAAACGGAAAAACAAAACTAATATACCCTCCATACTATGGTGGAAGGTATAAAAATGGGGAATAACTTTATGTGCCCACTATGTCTCAACATGGACCTATATAGACAAGAAGCAGGAATGACACATGACAAACACAAACACAAACACACATGGGACGAAGCCTGTTTATTGAGGAACATATATGGAACATTTTCAGCACATGAAACTGCCAAATTAAAAGCACGTCGGTGGGAAAGAATTCCAAAAATGGAGCAGTACGAAATTTATAATTTTTTGAATAGATTTATAATTTTTTGCAGACAATTCGGTTAAAATAGGCGTTATATGGAGACTATACATAAATATGGATGGCTGTGGTAAAAAAAACAAAATTATTACATAGCCGAAAAGTGGCCTGATATTAATAGTTTTCGGCAGGCAGATGTGAATCAGAATCCAAAATATCAAATTGAAGCCATTTCGATTGAAAGGGTACTATTTTATAGATTTCATAAATATGTTTATTTCCACACTGAAATTGTTAAACTGTTTTTCGATTTGCTGTGGTTGCGTATACGTAACGACAGTAGTTATACGCACCAGGGAGCTGTGAGTGAATTAAATGAAGGGGTAAAATGTATTTATATGACATAAATTGAGTAAAATCCCATTTAGTCCTTATTGGGATAAAGTGTCAGTTTTATTGTAAAATAAGTGAGGCGTAGGTGTATTTTGTAGAATAAAATACCTCCATTGGAATCGCATATAGACAAAAAACTTCCCTATTGCTACTATAAATAACAGAAAATTTCTGAATGTCTTTTTGAAGATATAAACATATACTGGCAGATAAAGTTCATACAGGCGGAAGTAAAGTGGTTTATATATGGCAGAACATTATTTTTGATCCCTTATGAGAATGGGAAAAAATTTAAGGTTTTTATAAAATCGACGAGTTTTTAAGATTATTTTGTAGCCTCTATAAAAGTTTCATGTGGTATAACCGCTTTGTGTGTGACTTCTCTCTAGACCAAATGAAAGGCCCTAAGGCCACTTTTCAAGTTATATAAAACTCTTAATGTGTCATATGTATCAGTGGTCTTTATACCCTTCACCACACTGTGGTACAGGGTATTATGTCTTTGTGCATATGTTTGTAACAGGCATAAGCAAACGAGATAGACACATGGTTCCTTTTGAGAATATGCATAAATCGATTGATTTTGATCGATTTATGCATATCCGTCCGTCTGTCTGTCCATGTTAAATTGTAAACAAAGTACAGGTCGCATTTATTATCCGAATTGGTTGAAATTTGGCACATGTCACTTATTCGGCCCAAGGACGAACCCTATTGAAATTGGGAAAAATCTGTTCAGATTTAGATATAGCTCCTATATCTAATTTCGTCCGATTTACTGTAAACAGTAAAACTGTAAATCGGGTAATAATTTAGGTCTATAATGATGTGTGTTAGGTTTCCTGAAAATCGGTTCAGATACGGATATTTCTCCTATATATTTTCGTCCGATTTCATGTAAATAGTGCACCAAAGTCCCTATATATCTTTCGATTAGCACGAAATTTGGCACGGCGAAATGAATTAGGTCTAGAATGATAAATGTCATGTTTCTTGAAAATCGTTTCAGATTCGAGTATAGCTCCCATATTTATTTTCGTCCGATTTAAGGTAAATGTTGTACCAAAGTCCCTATATATCATTCGATTAGAATGATGTCTGCCAAGTTTCGTGAAAATCGGTCCAGATTTAGATATAGCTCCCATATATAGTTTCGTCCGATTTCATGTAAATGGTGCACCAAAGTCCCTATATATCATTCGATTTGCACGAAATTTGGCATAACGTGCTGAATTGAGCCTAGAGTGATGTCTGCCATGTTTCGAGAAAATTGGTCCAGATTTAGATATAGCTCCCATATAAAGTTTCGTCCGATTTCTTGTAAATGGTACACCAAAGTCCCTATATATCTATCGATTTGCACGAAATCAATATATGGCTGATAGGAACAAAACGTACTGAAATTAGTAGAACTTAACCTGTGACAAGTTTCGTTGAAATCGGTTCATATTTGGATATAGCTTCCATATATATGTTCGCCCGATTTTAAGTAAATTGGACATCAACCTCCTTATGTTAATCAGATTGACATCAAATTTTGCACAACGTACAAAATTGAGCATCAAATTACGTAGTTGCGTTTTCTATGTAGAAGTACAGACATAGCTCAGAGGATGACCTATTGATATTTGTTTGAAGTCGATTTACCCAATAAGAAACCATTGTACCAAATTTCACCAAATTCGGTTTAAAACGAGCCTAAAACTCCGAAAATACCGAAAATTGGGGAGTACTGTTATATGGGTGTACCAGAAAAAGTTGGTACCCAAAAAATAACACAATATACCAAATATCAGCGAAATCTGTAGAAAACACGCTCAAGAACCCCAAAATATCGAAAATTGAGCAGTACTATGCATAAACATGGACCGATATAGCCCATCTTCGAACTTAACCTGCCTGCGGATTTTGCACAACGTACAAAATTGAGCATAGAATTACGTAGTTGCGTTTTCTAGAAGTATAGCCCAACGGATTACCTATTGATATTTATTTGAAGTCGGTTTACATACTTTTGTCCCAATGTAACAAACGAATAACATGTTTATAGATAGATCCAGGTAGATTCACATTTCCAATTTCATGTTAATAGTCCTGTTTATTATACCCATAGTGGTGAAGGGTATCATATAGTCGGCACCGTCCGACTTTACTACTTTCCTTACTGGTTTTGTATTATTATTATTTTGTAGCCACTATAAAAGTTTCCTGTGGTATAACCATTATGTGTGTGAGTGTGAGTTGTCTTTTTGAAACCGAGAATGATGGGACCCCTTAAAATGAAATTGATAAAGTTGATAAATTTTTGGGGGACAACATTTTCCACCCCAGGAGAACCTGGAAAATCAAAATAGAACAAATTCGGTTGGAAAACGTATCCAAAATACCAAATAATGAGCGACACCACTATATGAGGGCTGCCCTGAAACTTGGGCCATTATTAATATTAATTTTTGGTAGGGAAAGAAATTTTTGGTTTGGAAAAAATTACACCCGTTTGTTGTTCAGACTCCCCAAAAATTTGCCATGCAGTTAATGGCTGAAATGGGTAGAATTTTGCACTGATATTTTATTGGGTCGGGAAATAATTATTTCAATGGATGGTATCAAATCATACTATGTTAGAGAATATATTGGTCTGTTCCCGTACTGAAAGAATCTACTCGATTTTACTATTTTCTTCGATATCATAAAGGAAAAATGTGTTATCGGAGTAAAAAATAGTAGATTCTTGCAGTACGGGAACATACCATATGTTTATATAATTATTCATATTTGATTACTTTGAGTCACTGTTCCCAATCTTACGTAAATTGACAGGTAATATAACTTCATTGTCATAAAATGTGGGCTATGTTCATAAATTAAATAAGCTTCATTTGTAGTTATTATACTTCTTCTCCTTCGTATCAATAAAAATTCTAGGTAAATTTCCAAAGGAAAATGGAACTAAATTTGTACTTAAGTTAGTTACGATTAAATTTCAATTGAAATTTAATATCGTAATAAAAATTATATTCAAATGGCAGCACTTCAGGAATTTCTTCTCAGAAAATGTAATTAAATGTAATACCACCACCCACATAACAATTGACAATTTTAGTGAAGTAGCAGAAATATATAAGTATGGACATAATAAAGCAATTATATTTAATATTATGCATTCTCAATTGAACTATTTATATTACAAAAGTATGTTCCGTATAGACAAGTAAAAATTTAATAAGTGGAACCCACATAAACTACATCTTATCACATGTATGTATATTAACCTGAAACCAAGGAGAAGGTGTTCTGTAAGAGATCCAAGAGTCTATGAGAAATTTGGAAAATTTTATTTGGTATTGCAGGCCTATACAATAATATCATGCAATGTCTATTAATATCATGCAATGTCTTTCCTAATCGAGCCACTTTGTTGTCCACTAAGGCTAGGGTTGGTAAAAATATAGAATGTGTATAGTTTTGATATGGATCAAATCGGACACTCCAACTCATAATACCGGATTTGCAAATTGAGAACATCTTCGAATTGATTTGATGTGCCAAATTTCTATTGGTATATTATTTTTGAAATGATGACTATTTGTTAGGGAAGTACTAGAGGAAGTGGATCGATGCGTCTCCTCTTCGGATTTGCTTCAGGATGAAATTGGACATTCAGTGGACCTATACCGACATTTCTAAAAAGGAATTATGTAAACAAAAATAAAAAATTTTAATGGATAATTATACCTTCAGATTTATCGCTATTGAGGGTATATACACTTTAACACGGTGAAAATGTGGCTAATCGAAATATTGGTTCTAGACCCCATGTTTCTTTGGACCAAATCCGTTTCAGAAAAATTAGATTTCATCCAAACTTTGTCCATCTTATAATTTCTTCCAATCTTAATTCAAATTCGAAAATGGGGAATATCGGTCCACTTCTTCTGGAACCTCCATACAGGGGCTAGGTCTAAATGCGGGTTATAGTTCATTATCGAACCTTACGTTCTACTTGTTTATCTCGATATCCTCCACAGGTGAAATGATTACATCAGAGACTTAGAACCAAACTCAAAACGCGGAATAAATCAGATAACCATTTTAATATAAAAAAGGGGGTTATATGAGGACTACCCCAAAATGGGGGCGAATATTAATAATTTTTGGTAGGGAGATTTGGTATCATATACGACTACAAAATACCAATTTGCAGCAAATTCGGTTGAAAAACGTGCTCAAGAACCCCAAAATACCGAAAATTAGGGGTACCCTTATATGGGGGCTATCCGAAAAAGTGGACCTATATTCATAATTTTTGTGGAGAGATTTGGAACCTATTAAGAACTCAAAATACTAAATTACAGCTAATTCGGTTGAAAACGCGCTCAAGAACCCCAAAATACCGAAAATTGGGGGTACCCTTATATTGGGGCTACCAGAAAAAGTGGACCTATATTTATAATTTTTTGTGGAGACATTTAGTACCCAATAAGAACCTAATATAGCAAATTTCAGCGAATTCGGTTGAAAAACGAGCTCAAGAACCCAAAATACCGAAAATTGAGGGTACCGTTATATGGGGGGTACCAGAAAAAATTGTCCTATACTTATAATTTTTAGTAGAGAGATTTGGTACCCAATAAGAACTCAAAGTACCAAATTTCAGCGAAATTGGCTGAAAAACGCGCTCAAGAACCTCAAAATACCGAAAATTGGTGGTACCCTTATATGGGGGCTGTCCGAAAAAATGGACCTATATTTATAGTTTTTAGTAGGGAGATTTGCTACCCAATAAGATTTGGTACCCAATAAGAACTCAAAGTACCAAATTTCAGCGAATTCGGTTGAAAAACACGCTCAAGAACCCCAAAATACCGAAATTTGGGGGGTACCCTTATATGGGAGCTATGCCTAAACGTGGACCGATATAGCCCATCTTCGAACTTGACCTATGCTAAATTTTGAGGCTCTATCTCAATTCGCTTAGACGCTAGAGTGATTACAACAGACAGACGGACATGGCTAAATCGTCATAGAATTTTACGCTGATCAAGAATATATATACCTTATAGGGTCGGAAATGATTATTTCGATGCGTTACAAACGGAAAAACAAAACTAATATACCCTCCATACTATGGTGGAAGGTATAAAAATGGGGAATAACTTTATGTGCCCACTATGTCTCAACATGGACCTATATAGACAAGAAGCAGGAATGGCACATGACAAACACAAACACAAACACACATGGGACGAAGCCTGTTTATTGAGGAACAAATATGGAACATTTTCAGCACATGAAACTGCCAAATTAAAAGCACGTCGGTGGGAAAGAATTCCAAAAATGGAGCAGTACGAGATTTATAATTTTTTGAATAGATTTATAATTTTTTGCAGACAATTCGGTTAAAATAGGCGTTATATGGAGACTATACATAAATATGGATGGCTGTGGTAAAAAAAACAAAATTATTACATAGCCGAAAAGTGGCCTGATATTAATAGTTTTCGGCAGGCAGATGTGAATCAGAATCCAAAATATCAAATTGAAGCCATTTCGATTGAAAGGGTACTATTTTATAGATTTCATAAATATGTTTATTTCCACACTGAAATTGTTAAACTGTTTTTCGATTTGCTGTGGTTGCGTATACGTAACGACAGTAGTTATACGCACCAGGGAGCTGTGAGTGAATTAAATGAAGGGGTAAAATGTATTTATATGACATAAATTGAGTAAAATCCCATTTAGTCCTTATTGGGATAAAGTGTCAGTTTTATTGTAAAATAAGTGAGGCGTAGGTGTATTTTGTAGAATAAAATACCTCCATTGGAATCGCATATAGACAAAAAACTTCCCTATTGCTACTATAAATAACAGAAAATTTCTGAATGTCTTTTTGAAGATATAAACATATACTGGCAGATAAAGTTCATACAGGCGGAAGTAAAGTGGTTTATATATGGCAGAACATTATTTTTGATCCCTTATGAGAATGGGAAAAAATTTAAGGTTTTTATAAAATCGACGAGTTTTTAAGATTATTTTGTAGCCTCTATAAAAGTTTCATGTGGTATAACCGCTTTGTGTGTGACTTCTCTCTAGACCAAATGAAAGGCCCTAAGGCCACTTTTCAAGTTATATAAAACTCTTAATGTGTCATATGTATCAGTGGTCTTTATACCCTTCACCACACTGTGGTACAGGGTATTATGTCTTTGTGCATATGTTTGTAACAGGCATAAGCAAACGAGATAGACACATGGTTCCTTTTTAAATATGCATAAATCGATTGATTTTGATCGATTTATGCATATCCGTCCGTCTGTCTGTCCATGTTAAATTGTAAACAAAGTACAGGTCGCATTTATTATCCGAATTGGTTGAAATTTGGCACATGTCACTTATTCGGCCCAAGGACGAACCCTATTGAAATTGGGAAAAATCTGTTCAGATTTAGATATAGCTCCTATATCTAATTTCGTCCGATTTACTGTAAACAGTAAAACTGTAAATCGGGTAATAATTTAGGTCTATAATGATGTGTGTTAGGTTTCCTGAAAATCGGTTCAGATACGGATATTTCTCCTATATATTTTCGTCCGATTTCATGTAAATAGTGCACCAAAGTCCCTATATATCTTTCGATTTAGCACGAAATTTGGCACGGCGAAATGAATTAGGTCTAGAATGATAAATGTCATGTTTCTTACACGTACGAATGTGTTAACAATAAACATAAAGT
>NW_026887668.1:0-8874 GCF_032173495.1 Musca vetustissima | reverse complement strand
ATACGTTCAGCCTTTGGTTCACGGAGATCTAGAAAATACGCATCTGATTACCAAGACTTTCTAAAATCATTTTTAATGTGATATTTATCTAAATGTGAATCTACCTAGATCTATCCATAAAGTATGTCAATCGACTTCAAACAAATATAAATAGGTCATCCGTTGGGCTATGTCTGCACTTCTAGAAAACGCAACTACGTAATTCTATGCTCAATTTTTTAAGTTGTGCAAAATTTGATGTCAATCTGACTAACATGAGGAGTTTGATGCCCAATTTACTAGAAATCGGGCGAAAATATATATGGAAGCTCTATCCAAATATTGAGCGATTTCAAACAAACTTGTCATAGGTTAGGTTATACAACTTTCAGAACGTTTTATTCCAATTGGTTCCTTAGTACGTCAATTACTTAAAATCAATCTATAATAAAAGGGAGCTATATCCGAATCTGGACCGATTTTCACGAAACTTGGCAGACATCATTCTAGGCTCAATTAAGTACGTTATGCCAAATTTCGTGCAAATCGAAAGATATATAGGGACTTTGGGGCACCATTTACATGAAATCGGACGAAACTATATATGGGAGCTATATCTAAATCAGGACCGATTTTCACGAAACTTGGCAGACATCATTCTAGGCTCAATTAAGTACGTTATGCCAAAATTCGTGCAAATCGGAAGATATTTAGCGACCTTGGTGTACCATTTACATCAAATCGGACGAAACTATATATGGGAGCTATATCTAAATCTGGACCGATTTTCTCCAAACTTGGCAGACATCCCTCTAGGCTTAATTCAGTACGTTATGCCAAATTTCGTGCAAATCAGAAGATATATAGGGACTTTGGGCACTATTTACATGAAATCGGACGAAACTATATATGGGAGCTATATCTAAATCTGGACCGATTTTCACGAAACTTGGCAGACATCATTCTAGACCTAAATGATTAGGCTGTACCAAATTTAGTGCAAATCGAAAGATATATAGGGACTTTGGGGCACCATTTACATGAAATCGGACGAAACTATATATGGGAGCTATATCTAAATCTGGACCGATTTTCTCCAAACTTGGCATACATCACTCAAGGCTTAATTCAGCACGTTATACCAAATTTCGTGCAAATCAAAAGATATATAGGGACTTTGGGGCACCATTTACATGAAATCGGACGAAACTATATATGGGAGCTATATCTAAATCTGGACCGATTTTCACGAAACTTGGCAGACATCATTCTAGACCTAAATGATTAGGCTGTACCAAATTTCGTGCAAATCGAAAGATATATAGGGACTTTGGGGCACCATTTACATGAAATCGGACGAAACTATATATGGGAGCTATATCTAAATCTGGACCGATTTTCTCCAAACTTGGCATACATCACTCTAGGCTTAATTCAGCACGTTATACCAAATTTCGTGCAAATCAAAAGATATATAGGGACTTTGGGGCACCATTTACATGAAATCGGACGAAACTATATATGGGAGCTATATCTAAATCTGGACCGATTTTCACGAAACTTGGCAGACATCATTCTAGACCTAAATGATTAGGCTGTACCAAATTTCGTGCAAATCGAAAGATACATAGGGACCGTTTACATTAAATCGGTTAAATATATATATGGGAGCTATATCTAAATCTGAACCGATTTTTCCCAATTTCAATAGGGTTCGTCCTTGGGCCGAATAAGTGACCTATGCCAAATTTCATCCAATTCGGATCATAAATGCGACCTGTACTTTGTTTACAATTTAACATGGACAGACGGACAGACGGACAGACGGACGGACGGACGGACGGACGGACGGACGGACATGCATAAATCGACTCAGAAAGTGATTCTATGCATATTCTCAAAAGGAACCATGTGTCTATCTCGTTTCCTTTTGCCTGTTACAAACATATGCACAAAGACATAATACCCTGTACCACAGTGTGGTGAAGGGTATAAAAAAAACAGTTCAGTAAAGTTATCTACAGCAAATTTTAATTTTCGTCTATGGAGGAGAGGAGATTCTATGGAATGTCTATTCAGATAAGTTTTTCTATAGACAAACTCAATTTAGCAAAGATTGTTGGAAGTTAAAATCTACTCAGCACACAAAAAATCAGCTGGGTAACTTTTTCTTATGTTTAACTCAATTCAGCAAACCTTTACTCTAGACATATTGAATTCAGTAACATATTTCCGAAAAGCACAAGATCAATTTTTTCCAATGCAAATCAAAATTTCGAAAAACGATTCATTCAAATATTCAATTTATTGATGATTTACCCTCAGGAAACCACAATTTAGGTACTTTTTCAATTGAAAAACCTGATTCAGCAAAGGTTTTTTAATGTTAAAAGTTCTTTCAAAAATATACTAAAATCGAATCTAATCATATGAATTTGACTATCCTTCATAAAGAATAATCCACTCCTATTGGCCAGATTATTATTTTTAAAAAATTACCATATATAATAGTTCTTTAAAAACTCTTTAAAATAACTCCGATGGTTCTGATAGCCCTTTACGCTTGTTAATGTGTTGGAGCTCCTGGATTTTTGGGACCTTTAGCAACACTTTTTTTTTGGAAAATCCGGGCTTGTAACTTTATTAGTCGGTAACATTATTTTCTTCGCAAAACTCCTAGCTTGTTGCTCCATATATCCTTTATTTTGTATTTTTAGTATAACCTCTTTACACAATTATTTTCGCCAAACAACCTTAATTAGTAACTTTTTCTTCTATTCAACTAGACACACTGACTATACTAATTAGCTTGTCTTTATTTATTACGCTTTCGGAACCCTCGATGCCGCCAATCCCTTGCATTTCATTAAAATATCATGAAATCAAAAAGCCAAACTTTTTTGGATTAATTTTATGATAATTCTGAAACAGAAAAAAGTTAAAGCTTTTATGGCCTTTTGTTGTTGGTTTTCGTTGGCGGCATATTTGCTTGCCATATATTTCAAGCCTCATCAGATTATTTGTTTTTGTTCGTTTTATTCAACTTTGAAAGTAACCACTAAACCAATTTGCTTAGCCTTTTTTTAATATCCAACATCTGCCTGCATCTGCTGTTGTTTGTTTTATGCAGGCGATATATTGTTCTTCTTCACACAAATCAAAACTAAAGTTTTGCAATAAATATATAAGATATATAATATATAAGCTATACATAGAGTGAGTGAGAGTTCAAATACTCCACTCTAACTGAGATAGATTGCTGCTAAGAATGGCAACGGCCACAAATAAACAACTGCAATATGCTTGGCATACGAGTGATGATATGCATTTTGAAGCAAATAGACTTTATAATTGCTTATTTGCTTAATTTGTTTGGATACGATTTGAGAAATGGAGAGATACAGTGATTTCAATATATTAACCAGGTTTGTTGATAAGAATATGCTTTTTACGAATTTTTATAATATTTACAGTTATCTCGATAATCAGGACTTCAATAATCTGGATTAAGAAGATACATTATTTTTCATTACTTTTTATTTAAATAATAGCTTAGAATAGCTAAACCGGTTAGAAATATGAATGCTTTCCTTATCAGTGCACTTCTCGTCACCTATTTCAGTGAAATTGTACCTATTATATTTAAGGATGATTTCAAAGAATAATATTGTAATTAATACCTAAGAACGCAATACCTAAAAAAAGTTGAAACAAATACTCTGATGGATCCAAGATGCTAACTTTTGAAACCACGTGGTATAAACTGTCCTCGAGAATATATCTAGAACGCTCTAGGCAAATAATAATTATACCCTTCACCACACTATGGTACAGGGTATTATGTCTTTGTGCATATGTTTCTAACAGGCAAAAATAATCGAGATAGACCCATGGTTCCTTTTGAGAATATGCATAGAATCACTTTCTGAGTCGATTTACGCATGTCCGTCTGTCCGTCCGTCCGTCTGTCCGTCCGTCTGTCCATGTTAAATTGTAAACAAAGTACAGGTCGCATTTATGATCCGAATTGGATGAAATTTGACACAAGTCACTTAATTGGCCCAAGGACGAACCCTATTGAAATTGGAGAAAATCGGTCCACGTTTAGGCATAGCTCCCATATAAGGGTACCCCAAAATTTTCGGTATTTTGAGGTTCTTGAGCGCGTTTTTTAACTGAATTCGCTGAAATTTTGTACTTTGAGTTCTTACTGGGTAGCACATCTCCCTACCAAAAAATATAAATAAAGGTCCCTTTTTTCGGATAGCTCCCATATAAGGGTACCCCAAAATTTTCGGTATTTTGAGGTTCTTGAGCGCGTTTTTTAACTGAATTCGCTGAAATTTTGTACTTTGAGTTCTTATTGGGTGGCAAATCTCCCTAACAAAAATTATAAATAAAGGTCCCTTTTTTCGGATAGCCCCCATATAAGGGTACCCCCAATTTTCGGTATTTTGAGGTTCTTGAGCGCGGGTTTTAACTGAATTCGCTGAAATTTGGTACTTTGAGTTCTTATTGGGTAGCAAATCTCCCTACCAAAAATTATAAATAAAGGTCCATTTTTTCGGAGAGCCCCCATAGAAGGGTACCCTCAATTTTCGGTATTTTCGGGTTCTTTGGCTCGTTTTATAACTAAATTCTCTGAAATTTTGTACATTGGGTTCTTATTGGGTACCAAATTACTCCATTAAAAATTATAAATATAGGTCCAGTTTTTCTGGTAGTCCCCATATAACGGTACCCCCAAATTTTTGGTATTTTGGGTGTTCTGATCGTATTTTTCGTCCGAATAGACTGTAATTTAGTACGTCGAGTTCTTATTAGGTAGCAAATCTCTCCACTATAAATTATAAATATTGATAAATTTTTTCTGGTAGCCCCAATATAAGGGTACCCCCCAATTTTCGGGATTTTGAGGTTCTTCAACCAAATTCTATTTGTACCCTTCACCACACTGAGGTACAGGGTATTATGTTTGTAACAGGCAAAAGGAAACGAGATAGACACATGGTTCCTTTTGAGAATATGCATAGAATCAGTTTTTGAGTCGATTTAACAAAAAAAGGTCTAAGTTTCGTGAAAATCGGTTCAGATTTATATATAGCTCCCATATATATTTTCGTCCGATTTAATGTAAATGGTGCACCAAAGTCCCTATATATATTTCGATTTGCACGAAATTTGGCAGAGCGTAATGAATTATCTCTAGAATGATGTGTGTTAAGTTTCCTGAAAATCGGTTCAGATTTAGATATAGATCTCATATATATTTTCGTCCGATTTAAGGTAAGTTGTGCACAAAAGTCCCTATATATCTATCGATTTGCACTAAATTTGGCTCAGCGTAATGAATTAGGTCTAGAATGATGTGTGTTAATTTTCCTGAAAATCGGTTCGGATTTAGATATAGCTCCCATATATATTTTCGTCTGATTTAATGTAAATGGTGCACCAAAGTCCCTTAATATCTTTCGGTTTGCACTAAATTTGGCACAGCGTAATGAATTAGGTCTAGATGTGTGTTAAGTTTCCTGAAATCGGTTCAGATTTAGATATAGCTTCTATATCTGACCAAATGAAAAATTTAGTATAGGTTCCAGAATGGCATGTTTATGGATCGATTTTCATGTTAGTGGTCCTTCAAAAATTCGACGTCTGTTATGATTCATCGGTTGAATATACCCAAAGTGGTGAAGGTATCATATAGTCGGCCCCGTCCGACTTTACTACTTTCCTTACTGGTTTATGAATCTAATTACTTGCTGTACTTTGTTTACAATTTAACATCAATAGACGGACGGACAGACATGCATAAATCGACTCTGAAAATGATTTTATGCATATTCTCAAAAGAAACCAAAAAATGTAATACACTGTACTATTATTTTGTGGCCATATAATTATTTTCAGAGTCCATTTATCCATACTCGCGAATCCGTCATTCCAAGTAGTATTTTAAACAATGTACAGATCGACAAAATTTTAATTTATTAATTTTGTTTCTTCATTTTTTATATAGAGCTACGATATATATTTTCGTTCGATATCATATAAATGGTGCCCAAAATTTTCACATTTTGTCCGATCGCGATGACTTTGGCAATGTTTTCTAAACGGGCGAAAAGTTGTTTTAATAGGATCCTAATTACATATAGCTTTTATATCAGTCGATATGGATTTAAATGGTGCATCGGTTTATATTTGGATGTAGATCCTGTACATACTTTCAGCCGATTTTATCGAAATCGTGCATCGAAATACCCATGTTTCTCCGCCTAGATCGCCTTATATCGGCCGAAATTTACATATAGCTCTAAGTCAAAATACGAATTTCAGAATCATCTCTCGTATATACCCGAAAGGTATCATATTGTCTGCCACTTTCTACCTTTGTCCTTTACATACTGGTTTAAGAATTTAAATGATACGTTAAAAATCCGCCAACAATACCGGATTCTTCATCAGTACATACTACAATTTAGTTATGCCCGATCGACAAGATATCTGTCGAAAAATTGATATCTTTTGAAAAATGAATAGGAAGCTCAAAATTTTGTACACAAGTGATATTTCAGTCAGGCCATAATCGAAGATGGGTTTTCGATACACGTTTTGACAAAGCCCCAAACAGCATTACCATTTCAGGTATTATGATTACACTTTCCCAAACATCTTAGCTGTAATTTGCTTTGAGGGTTTTTGCAGATTTAAGATAATGTAGTAAATCTTACTTCAAAAAGAAAAAAAAATATTAACATTGGTCCATATTTAGGTACAGAGTAGCGGTACTTAATTGTAGGTATATCCTGCTTAAAAAATGTCCTTAAAAAGTGTCCGAGATTTAAAAATATCCTTGAAAACCATTGTCAATATATGTCACCCTTTCTGCTATTTTTTAACAATCCCATTCGTTTTCATAACGTCAAGGACGTTCGCGTATATAGGCATTGATTTTTGAAAATATTTCGTCAATTATTTCCAGGACTTTTAGAAATAAAAAGTTTATCATTCTGAAGCTGATCTTGGAAATATCAGGTTTAAATGTCTCTGAGATAAATCAGCAATAAATATATAAATAGCAAATTGATAGCAAAAATTGTCATTATTAGTCCTCTTTATTTTGTAGAACATTCATATCTAGAGGCATATATTAGGTTAAGGAAAAAGAAATCCATTATTTTTATATGAACTATAGGACTTTATTTAACATGTCCGATTTGGGCTAAATATGCACCGTTTTATTGTGTAATCTGTGGCCATTTTAAAGGCCAACTTCGATTATTTCTCCGATTTTATCGACATTTTCGACGTCCGGCCTACCTGTGCGAAGGACGATATTTTTCAATCACTTCAGATTTTTAGGCGTGAACTTTTCATAAATAAATCAAGGAATCTTTTTTCTTTAAATATTTAGGGATTTTCAGCCCAATAGGAGTGGATTTTTGAGAAAAATTCTTCAAGAACTTTAAGGCCAATAGACATGCACTTTAAGAGAATATTTCTTCAAAGCTTTCGGAGCTATAGATATACAGAATACTTCCTCAAGAAATTGTAGAGCTAAAGGCGTGGTTTTGTTAAGATTTTTTTTCTCTTCAAAAACTTTCTGAAATCACAGTGCAACAGCTGTGTTTGTTAAAACATAAAAGTAATCAAGGATAAAACCAATGTTTAACGAACTAAGCATTGCATATAAGAGAAAGCGATAGCGGTAGCTAGTCAGTCAGGCAAACAACCAGCCATCTAGCCAGGCTTAGGAAAGGATTATTAACACTTCAAAGAATCGCTTTTTGCAAGTTTTTTCTTCTTCTTTTGACGTTTGCATAAATGTGTTATTGAGCGATAATAAGTTAAGTGAAAAGTGTGTTTTTGCAGTTTGTGGCAAATATGAAAACAAGAAGAAGAATAACAAGAAAACTAAAAATTGTTGCAAAAAAGAAAGGAAAGTGTTGAAAATTGGAATGGGGTTAGTGATATGTGGCAGTGGTGGTACTTACCTATTTAGACCATCGATACAAACACAAAATACACAAGGATTACTAAGGCAGGCAAAGCCGGTATGAGGTAAATATGGTAAGTAAGGAGGCCATGGTAAGTAAAACTAAAAGCTGGCTAACGAATTTTGTCGTGGTGGTCGTAGTGGTGGTTGATGTTCTGATTTTCCTAGTTGTTCCTGTTGATAATGGTACTGTTCCAGTTGCTGGTGGTACCGTTGATAATCCTCTGCTTTTGCCACATAACATTTTAGTTTGCTTAAAGATGAAAGTGGCCAGAGTATTGTAAAAGTCTCCACCCAAATGTAGTTCATTTACAGTGGTGTTGCTACTGTTGTTGTTATTTTCTCTAAAAATTTTTCATAAAGGAAGTTGTCACTACTTCATGTCTTGTGGATGATGCGGATGAGGTGCTGTTGTTGGAGTACAATGTTCTTGGGTTGGGTTTTGGGGAGCTGCTGTTAGTCTGTAACTCGTTGTTCTTCTTCTGGCTTTTATGCAGGTGGTGTTGACGTGGTTGCTGCAGCTGCTGTTTTTGATTTTTAAGGTATTGCAGAGATTCCTCGCTATCCTTGTTAGTTGGTCTGACAGCTGGCATTGCAGTTAAAATTTCCGACAATGCTGATGTTGATGATGGCATTGTCATTGTAGCTACTGGTTGTGTGATAACGTTAACGGTGGATGTTGTTGCTTGTGTTCTAGAAATTGATGTTGCTGGTATTGTTGTTATCGTCTTTTTGTTTGTCGTCCTCCTCTTCGACTTCATTCGTTCCCAGTTCCCAATTTTTCATTTGTTGTTTATTATTTGCGGATTTTTTATATTTTATTTTTACCATGTTTTTATTGAACTTTAAGGGAGTTACTTCTTCTTTTTCTGCTATCAGTACCTCCGCTTGTTTTAGCT
>NW_026887667.1:0-8947 GCF_032173495.1 Musca vetustissima | reverse complement strand
AATTTTGAGTGTGGGTTGTTGTTGGTGTTTAGGCGTGAGATAAGGCTGGGTTTTTGGAGATTCGTACTAGAAGGGTACGAAAAGTACTAAAATGTACGAAATATGGTACCCTTTGTATTAGGCGAACGGGAAGAGCTAGAATTCTGAAATTTGGAATGTGGGTCACTGATGGAAAGTTAGAAAGATGTACAAAAGGGGTTTTTGGAAATTCGACCTATAAGTGTACTAAAAGTACTAAATGTAGTTCTAATTCTACATATATTGAACATATATAGCTAAAATCTTGAAATTTTATATATGAAATTTGGAAGTAAGATTACAGTTGAAATTCGCATTTATATATACGAAAAGTACTAAACGGAACTAAATTTGGTACAATTTGGATTTGGGTGAATGGAGAGATCTGGAAACCTAAAATTTGGAATAGTGGTTGCTGTTGGTATATAGAATTGAGATATGGAAGCATAGTACTTATGTGTACTAAATGGTTCTATATTTGGCACAACTTAATTATGTGTGAACGGATGAATTTTCGAATTAAAAATACTATTGGAGTGTACAAAAAAAGTACTAACTGGTACCAAATGGTTTACAAATTGTTGAACAATTGTGTGAATCGGATAGAGCCTTTTGAAAATTCGTTAAATGGTACTCAAATTTGGTACAATATAGATTTGAGTGAACGGTTAGAGATGGAAAACTGAAATTTGGAATGAAAAATTACAATTTAAATTTGTACTTATGGATCAGAAGCACAAAATGGTACTAAATATGTTACAATAATGTTTTTTGTGTGAGCGCATTTTTAAAACTAACTCCATGTCTCATCCTACAATCCAATCCTTAATTTTAATTCAAAATTTTATGATTCCCGCTCACACAAAACAAATTGTAACATATTTAGTACCATTTTGTGCTTCTCGTATCCATAAGTACATAATTCCAATACTACCTTAAATCTGTAATTTTTCATTCCAATTTTAAGTTTTCCATCTCTAACCGTTCACTCAAATCTATATTGTACCAAATTTAGTACCATTTAGTACACGTATTACGAATTTTCAAAACTACCCACATATCTCAATCCTGCATTCAAACTGTTATATTAATTCATAATTTCAGGATCTCGGCCCTATCCATTCACACAATTGTTCAACAATTTGTAAACCATTTGGTACCAGTTAGTACTTTTTTTTGTACACTCCAATAGTATTTTTAATTCGAAAATTCTGGAGTCCAGCTCTATCCGTTCACACATAATTAAGTTGTGCCAAATATAGAACCATTTAGTACACATAAGTACTATGCTTCCATATCTCAATTCTATATACCAACAGCAACCACTATTCCAAATTTTAGGTTTCCAGATCTCTCCATTCACCCAAATCCAAATTGTACCAAATTTAGTTCCGTTTAGTACTTTTCGTACATATAAATGCGAATTTCAACTGTAATCTTACTTCCAAATTTCATATATAAATTTCAAGATTTTAGCTATATATGTTCAATATATGTAGAATTAGAACTACATTTAGTACTTTTAGTACACTTATAGGTCGAATTTCCAAAAACCCCTTTTGTACATCTTTCTAACTTTCCATCAGTGACCCACATTCCAAATTTCAGAATTCTAGCTCTTCCCGTTCGCCTAATATAAAGGGTACCATATTTCGTACATTTTAGTACTTTTCGTACCCTTCTAGTACGAATCTCCAAAAACCCAGCCTTATCTCACGCCTAAACACCAACAACAACCCACACTCAAAATTTCAAGCTTCTAACTTTAGCCGTTTCGTCTGGGCGATGATCTGTCAGTCAGTCACTCACTCACTCACTTAACACTAAGCTCTTTTATATATATAGATTAAAACAAAAAATGAATTTGCACTTTATTTTGTCTAACTCTAATATGAGGTGAAATTATGTTTTTATGTTTTTTCTGTTTCTGAATGAACTACCAAAAATCGTTTTATATTTTTTATATACTATACACTATGACTTAAATAAATGTGGTTTAATTTGAATTTATAAAAAAACCAAAAATTTTTTTTTCATGTACTAAAATATTTTTTCGTCTTTTGCACTTTATTTTGTCCGATAGTGTATGTACTAAATTGTATCAAATTTAGTACAATTACGGTGAACCGATCGGTCAGGAATCCTGCAATTGGGAAATATGAGTTTTATTGAAGGTGGGTACTTATGGACATTTGTGTTAAATGGTATTAAATTTGATAAAATTTCGGTGAACCTATAGAGTTCGAGTCATGAAATTTGGTACTAAATGGTACTCAAATTTTAATTATGGTTGATATTGGTATCTATGCTTTCTTCTGACATATGATATTTTACGTGCAAACATCATAATTTTAAAATAATTCTCACATTTGGTTACGAAGTAGTGAGTATATGCAGATATCACATGATTGGTTACACTCTTTCAGATGCTTATTGGTCTCCTGTTATACCTTCCCAATCTATATTAGTCACATAGCAGATGATAAACATTCTTCCTAAAATAACATCATTTTACATCAACATTTTCACGCCAAATAAGGCTTAATAAGCATTCACTGGATAATTAAAAACCACAGACTTTTTGCGGAATTTGTTTCGATTCCACGAATAAATATTAGAATCTGCTTAATTTGAAACACACCGAAGTAAGCGAAGTAAATTCTTTAGACAGGCACAAACAAATTTTTAATTAAGATATTCATACCACACGAAGCTTGTGGTGACATTTCTATTAGATTTCGTTTGCCATCTAATCAGTGTAGTGTTTTTATCGTTTACTATTTGTTTGCTTAGCGAACGAAACACAAAAAAACAAATCCAATTTAAAAGTGCAGTGTTGCATTTCAGGATGAAGGCGGTGATGACGATGTTGATGATGGTATTATGTGATTGGTTTTAATCCCACAACTGAATTAAGAAGAAGAAGAAAAAACCAAACCAAGAAATGTAAAGAAACTACAACTACCTGACTGCGTAGCCTTTTCAACGCCTTGCTACCAGTGTAACGATAAAATTCTACTGGAATATAATGCAACTAGGTGGTGTTTGTTTGTCTTTTTCCGTGGAGTTGTAGTCATTGTTGTAGTTTTGCCAACAGCCCTTAGTGTTGAGCTTAACCTCAAGTTCACAAGTGCTGCAAAACACCGTTAACGATAGAGGTGTAGCTGTGCTAAGGGTTTGGTTAGGTGACATTAAAACATAGAGGTTGGCTTAACTTAAGCAAACCATGGGTGTAAGTATATAATTAAATGTCTCGGTGTGTGCGTGCGTTTATATTGTGCTTTTCGTTAGTAAGTAACTTCAGGTATAAGTGCACGAATAATCTTTGGCTTGTTGGTATCCATTGCTGTTGTTGTTGTTTTTGGATGCTGCCACAAGAAGCTCTCAACATCTTCACGCAGCACAACACTCGACAAACACGCACGCACGCCCTCCCACCCTTCCTATTTTTGTGTGCACGTTCTCACAACAAGGACTTGTGTTTGAATGCGTGTTCTCTAATTAAGATAAACTTTAATTGCCAAAAATTTAGTATTGTTGTTAATTCTTTTTCTTATTTTAAATGTGGTGAAATGGTAAGACGTAATAAATGATGGATTTAATTAGCAGAAGGACTAATTTTTAAAAAAATAAACAGCTCAAATGACCGTAGACTAATTAAAAAATTGGAAGATAGTCCAATTTTTTAATGAATTACACCGCCAAATTTAGATAAGTACCTCGGTTTTGATCTACGTATCCTTTTTTGCTATTGCCCGTAGGGTTATTTGTTTTTATACCCTTCACTATATATGTTTGTAACAGACAAAAGGAAGGAGATGAACACGTTGTTCCTTTTGAGAAGTTTGTTTATGCATGTCTGTCCAGTTAATTTGTACACAAAGTACAGGTCGGATTAATGATCCGAATGAAATTAAATTTGTTACAGCACCTTACTCCATAGTTTATTAACGTACAAGTTGTGTAAGAAAAGTACAATAGGATAAATTTATGTGGATCGATTTAAAGCAAACATGAAACGCTATTCGGTATGCTGCACTGTTAAAAATTTAATCTCAATCAGACATCAGAAATATATAGGGGCTTTAGTACATCATTTAGCTATATCTGAATCTGAACGGATTTTCACGAAACTTAGCACACTCCAAACTCAGCTCAGCTCTCCTATGAACTTGGATTATTGACCGCAAACTAAGTTAAAAAGTAAGGAAGATCTTCAACGATTAGCTTTATCCTAGTTCACACTCCCAGAGAAACGTGCAAAAATTTGGAAACGATTGAATTATTAGTTTTTGAGTTATAGTGCCCGCCATTCGTAAACACACAATTTCGAGAAAAATGCGTTTAAAGTTTGAGAATCACTCTTGTCATCACTTGATGCTGACACAATAAATCGGCTATATCTTCAAGAGTTCTTGAGATTTTCACTTGAAATTTTGTAGGAAAATTTTTAAATTAGAGTAGATTCGAACTAAATCAAAAAATTGACACAGTGAATGGGGTTCACCTTTGCTTACAATTAAACATCAACAGACGGACGAACATGCATAAATCGAATCAGAAAGTGGTTCTATGCATATTGTCAAAAAGAAGTATGGGTCTATATCGTTTCTTTTTCCATGATACAAAAATATGCACCAAGACATAATACGCTGCGAAGTCATTCAGAGCCACATATAGTTCTTCGAAATCTTCAGTGCAGAACTACTGATTACTGGACCACCGACATGCCCATGAGTAAGAAATTATGCAAATTAACAAACACACGATGAATAGGTGGTATGTGTCGATGTTGGGTTTTTCCACGATTTGGCGCAGAGTGAAAATCTGGTAAATTTTCCAGGTCTGAAGTCGCATTGGTATGGTCCAATAATGTCATTGACCATTGGCTTCAATCGTTCACACAGCACACTGGATAGCACTTTATATGCGATGGGAAGGAGACTTATTCCTCTATAGTTGGCACATATCATCTTGTCTCCTTTTTTGTGCACGGGACACAGGATGCTGAGGTTCCAATCATTGGGCATGCATTCCTCTAGCCAAACTGTACTAATCAGATGGTGCATGCTCCTGACCAGCATCTGGCCACCAGTCTTGAATAGTTCTGCTGGTAACCCATCGGCTCCTGCTGCTTTATTATTCTTGAGCCGATTAATTGCTTCTATGGCCTCATTTTGGGTAGGTAGTATACACTCTATACCACTCTCTTATTGCTTCTGGGGTATCTTCTTCTACGCCACTATTTGATACCAGAAGCTTTTCAAAATGTTCCTTCCAGATCCTCAACACGCTGTCTGTATCTGTCACCAGGTTTCCTTCTTCATCTCTACAGGAGGATGTGCCTGCACCAAAGCCTTCGGTGTGATGTTTTACTCGTTAGTAAAATTTACGGACTCCATTCTGACTCCTGTACATCTCGATTTGCTCACGTTTTTTTTCTTCTTTTTTCTATTTTCTGAAAACACGTTTCTCCTCTCTCCTTTTCTCCCGTCAAGCAGGTGGATAAGTTGATCAAGGTAGGCCTGTTGTGTTTGCAGCTTTTCGACGTCGAGTTTCCTTGTTGTGTTAGATCGCATATTTGCTGCAACATTAAGACGAGTTTGAACTTTGGTTGGTATAAGGTAGTGGTCCGAATCGATATTCGCTCCTCGGATCGATCGATCGCCCAATACATTGGATGAATGCCTTCCGTCTATCACAACATGATCAATTTAATTTCTCGTTGCTTGATCAGGAGAAATTCAGGTGGCCTTGTATATATCGAGATGCTTGAATCTGGTGCTACCAACTAACCATGTTTTTTACTGCCGCGAAGTCAATCAACCTCATGCCATTGTCGGATGTTTCTTCGTGAATTTTCCGACGATGGGGCCAAAGATATTTTCCCTTTCGATTTTTGCATTAAAATCTCCTAGCAGAATTTTAATGTCATGGCCAGGGCAGCGATCATATGCTGTTTCTAGGTGCTCGTAAAATATATATTTGGTCTGCTCATCTTTGTCTTCAGTCGGAGCATGGGTGCATATTCTCTTTTATGCTTTTATTCGGATTATAGCAATTCTCTCATCTACTAGAGTGAATCTGGAGACGAGGTCTTTTATTCTCCTGTTAACCATAACTTCGCAACCAAATTCATGTCTCGTTTCATGGCAGCTATAATACAGTGCGTAATCGTCGGATTTACCTTTCTATCGCATTTCCTGAAAGGCAATAATACAGTTTTGTACTTCTTCAGTACATCCGCCAAAGCGAAAACTGCGTCTGTTCTATACAACGTGCGCACATTCCATGTGCAAATTCGCAGATCGTGGTCCTTTATACGTTTGCGGGGATTTGGTTTTCCGAGTGTGGGCAACTAACCCGACGCCTCAACCCATTTTTTTTATAGTTCTTATGGGTGAACTCGCGGCACATCTCACACCGCGGGGAGGTCAGTGTCCACAACTGGGATGAAATAGGGACCAAGATACGCCTAGACTTCGCCATTTTAAAGCCAATCAGAGCCGTTGCTTGGTATCTATCATTCCCTATGCCATCCGGGAACAGGTTTGAAGTAGATATTGACTAAGAGCTCGTACAAACTAATATATCAAGCTACGAACAGTAATCCGAAGCCTCGGTGTGGAACAGTAAGGCAAAACCTCTATATGCAACAGTAAGCCGAAGCATCTGTGTGGAACAGTGAATCGAAATCTCTGTGTGAAACAGTGTATGTATGTAGCCGTCACAATGGGTAGCCACCAAAAATAATTGCGATTTTTTAACTTAGTTTGTGGTCAAAAATAGTGATTTAAAAAAATGATAATTCTACTTGATACTAGACTCTTCAAAAGCCATGTACTCTATCTAATACCGTTGGAGTTTTCTGATTCCGATGTTATGCTAGCCATCAAAAATATGGACTCTTCGTTAATTACAAAAAACAACAACAACCAGCCCTTTGTAAATCATGAAAATTTAATCTTGAATCCCTTAATTGAATTGGAAAGCCTAAAACATTATTTCAAAATTAGTTCTTAAAATAACTAATAACCGAAAATTTTCCATTTTGGTGGTAATCACCCGAATACGATGAGCCGATAACAGTCGCTTAATTGAACAATGGACATAAATCTTTCTTTTTGCACGGCTTTGTGTCAACGAATTTAGGAATTTCTATTTTAAATTAAAGCTTTACCTCTTTTCGCCAATGGGTTGGACATTTCATGTTAGTTATTACCAAAACTGAAAAACACAGTGATCCAAAAGGAGGGAAATTGTATAAATATTAAAAAATGTTACTAACTATTATATTTTTTTAAATGAGGAAAGAAGAACTAATAAGAAAATGATAAGGTAAGGAAATGGTTAACTATCCAACTTTTTCGGTCGATCTTTGCAATTTTCCAATATCCCCAGTCCCAATGACATTATGTTTTGGATAAATATATCAATTCCCACTTAAATGTTCTCCAGTTTTCCAACACCATTTCGAACCACAGTAATACCATCAAAAAACAAGAGCTCATCGAAATGGCAATGTGGCAAAAAGAAATGAGGAAAATTAAATCCCTTTAAAAACATTTGCCAACTTAATCCGACCATCCACGTGGATTTGTTTTCTTTGTACTTTGCATTTTCGATTTGAATGAGTTAAATACAGCCGTCTGCTCTTATGTCCTTCCTTCTTCGCATTCCGCTTGTTTCTTCTTCCAACTTTATTACCATTTTCTGGCATTGAAGGTACGAATAACGTCCGCGCTTAGGTGATGCCAGCTTCAGATGAAATGTTGTTCGTTAACGTTTAGCCGCTTCGCCGTTGCGACCACGATCATAATGTCGATTTGAACTTTTATTTTACTTTAATTCCACCACACAATGTTTTGTGTCTTTAGAAGGTGGAAGGCAGTTAGTCAGTCACCTCAGTCACCACCAACCAACCAAGTCAGCCGACCACTTCTCAATAGTACTTCGCCAACACTCTTGCTTGTTAATGACAGCTTTTGAAGAGTGTAGGTGTGTGTCAGAGTTTGCATCTCTTTTGTTGGTAAGGACAAACGTGTGTATGTGTGTTTTTCACTTTTGTACGCCATTTCAGCCTTTGGTTTGGCGATTAGAAGAATAAGTTGTTGGTAGGCCAGAGGCAAGCTTCTTCCATTCGGTTACTTGGTTTGGATGGTTCACCCAAAAGAGTTTAGCCATGGCGTTTATGGTTTTGAAAAATGATGTCGTCGTTGTTGTTGCTGCTGCCGTCGTTGTTCAATTCGCATTTCTTTGCTATTACTTTTGTTGTTATTGTTTTGTTTCGGTTTGTACAATGTAAAACGATTTACAGCTCCCTTGGCCATTGCGTTGGGATTTTTATTTCATTTCTATGTATTTTTAAGTATTGTTTCATTTGTTCTGTTACTGCTTCCTCTTCTTCAAATGTAAAGAAAATAAAATGAATTGACGGTTGCCCTACATGGATTTTTTGCGGATTTTTGAAGAATCCTTAGGACTACAGGTTTGGATTTTTAAGGGTATTTTTTGAAGAATCATTAGGACTATAGGCATGCATTTTTTAAGGGTATTTTTTGAAGAATCATTAGGACTATAGGCATGCATTTTTCAAGGGTATTTTTTGAAGAACTCTTAGGACTATAGGCGTGGATTTTTGAAGGATATTTTTGAAGAACTCTTAGGACTATAGGCGCGGATTTTTTAAGGATATTTTTTGAAGAACTCTTAGGACTATAGGCGTGGATTTTTAAAGAATATTTTCAGTAACACTTATAGGTCTATAGGCGTGGATTTTTTATGGGTATATTTTGAAGAATCCTTAGGACTATAGGCGTGGATTTTTTAAGTATATTTTTTTAAGAATCCTTAGGACTATAGGCGTGAATTTTTTAAAAATATTTTTTGGGGCTATAGGCGTTGATTTTTTTATTATGGATATTTTTTG
>NW_026887666.1:0-8843 GCF_032173495.1 Musca vetustissima | reverse complement strand
AAACTTGTTTTCATTTAAAATAAAAAATCCATGCCCTATCCTTAGGCGTGGATTTTTTAAAAATATTTTTTCCATGGCCTATCCTTAGGCGTGGATTTTTTAAAGATATTTTTTCCATGGCCTATCCTTAGGCGTGGATTTTTTGAGAATATTTTTTCCATGGCCTACCCTTAGGCTTGGATTTTTTAAAAATATTTTTTCCATGGCCTATCCTTAGGTGTGGATTTTTTAAAAATATTTTTTCCATGGCCTATCCTTAGGCGTGGATTTTTTAAAAATATTTTTTCCATGGCCTAAAGATTTAAAAGAAAACCAGTAAGGAAAGTAGTAAAGTCGGACGGGGCCGACTATATGATACCCTTCACCACTATGGGTATATTAAACAGGACTATTAACATTAAATTGGATGAAATATAATATGTTATATTTATCTAAATGTGAATCTACCTAGATCTGCCCATAAAGTATGTAAATCGACTTCAAACAAATATAAATAGGTCATCCGTTGGGCTATGCCTTTACTTCTAGAAAACGCAACTACGTAATTCTATGCTCAATTTTGTACATTATGCAAAATTTGATGTCAATCTGACTAACATGAGGAGTTTGATGCCCAATTTACTTGAAATCGGGTGAAAATATATATGGAAGCTCTATCCAAATATTAAGCGATTTCAAACACACTTGTCACAGGTTAGGTTATACTAATTTTAGAACGTTTTGTTCCTATTGGTTCCTTGGTGCGTAAATTACTTAAAATCAATCTATAAGACAGACATCACTCTAGGCTCAATTCAGTACGTTATGCCAAATTTCTTGCAAATCGAAGGATATATAGGGACTTTGGGGCACCATTTACATGAAATCGGACGAAACTATATATGGGAGCTATATCTAAATCTGGACCGATTTTTACGAAACTTGGCAGGCATCATTCTAGGCTCAATTCAGTACGTTATGCCAAATTTCGTGGAAATCGAAAGATATGTAGGGATTTTGGGGCACCATTTACATGAAATCGGTCAAAACTATATATGGGAGCTACATCTAAATCTGGACCGATTTTCTTGAAACTTGGCAGATATCACTCTAGGCTTAATTCAGTACGTTATGCCAAATTTCGTGCAAATCGAAAGATATATAGGGACTTTGGTGCACCATTTACATGAAATCGGACGAAACTATATATGGGAGCTATATCTAAATCTGGACCGATTTTTACGAAACTTGGCAGGCATCATTCTAGGCTCAATTCAGTACGCTATGCCAAATTTCGTGCAAATTGAAAGATATATAGGGACTTTGGGGCACCATTTACATGAAATCGGACGAAACTATATATGGGAGCTATATCTAAATCTGGACCGATTTTCTTGAAACTTGGCAGACATAACTCTAGGCTTAATTCAGTACTTTATGCCAAATTTTGTGCAAATCGATGGATATATAGGGACTTTGGGGCACCATTTACATGAAATCGGACGAAACTATATATGGGAGCTATATCTAAATCTGGACCGATTTTCACGAAATTTGGCAGGCATCATTATAGACCTAAATGATTAGGCTGTACCAAATTTCGTGCAAATCGAAAGATATATAGGGACCGTTTACATTAAATCGGTTAAATATATATATGGGAGCTATATCTAAATCTGAACCGATTTTTCCCAATTTCAATAGGGTTCGTCCTTGGACCGAATAAGTGACTTGTGCCAAATTTCATCCAAATCGGATCATAAATGCGAGCTGTACTTTGTTTACAATTTAACATCTACAGACGGACGGACAGACGGACAGACGGACGGACGGACATGCATAAATCGACTTAAAAAGTGATTCTATGCATATTCTCAAAAGGAACCATGTGTCTATCTCGTTTCCTTTTTGCCTGTTACAAACATATGCACAAAGACATAATACCCTGTACCACAGTGTGGTGAAGGGTATAAAAATTCTATGGCCTATCCTTATGCGTGGATTTTTTAAAAATATTTTTTCCATGGCTTTTTAAAAATATTTTTTCCATGGTCTATCCTTAGGCGTGCATTTTTTTAAGAATATTTTTTCCATGGCCTATCCTTAGGCGTGCATTTTTTAAGTATTTTTTCCATGGCCTATCCTTAGACGTGGATTTTTTAAAAATATTTTTTCCATGGCCTATCCTTAGGCGTGGATGTTTTAAGAATATTTTTTCCTATCCTTAGGCGCGGATTTTTTAAAAATATTTCTTCCATGGCCTATCCTTAGGCGTGGATGTTTTAAGAATATTTTTTCCATGGCCTATCCTTAGGCGTGGATTTTTTTAAAATAATTTTTTCCATGGCCTATCCTTAGGCGTGGATTTTTTTAAAATAATTTTTTCCATGGTCTATCCTTATTCGTGGATTTTTTTAAAATAATTTTTTCCATGGCCTATCCTTAGGCGTGGATGTTTTAAGAATATTTTTTCCATGGCCTATCCTTAGGCGTGGAGTTTTTAAGAATATTTTTTCCATGGCCTATTCTTAGGCGTGGATTTTTTTATGAATATTTTTTCCATGGCCTATACTTAGGCGTGGATTTTTTTATAAATATTTTTTCCATGGCCTATACTTAGGCGTGGATTTTTTTAAGAATATTTTTTCCTATCCTTAGGCGTGCATTTTTTTAAGAATATTTTTCCATGGCCTATCCTTAGGCGTGGATTTTTTAAGTATATTTTTTTCATGGCCTATCCTTAGGCGTGGATTTTTTAAGAATATTTTTTCCATGGCCTATCCTTAGGCGTGGATTTTTTAAGAAAATTTTTTCCATGGCCTATCTTTAGGCGTGGATTTTTTAAGAATATTTTTTCCATGGCCTATCCTTAGGCGTGGATTTTTTAAAAATATTTTTTCCATGGCCTATCCTCAGGCGTGGATTTAAAAGAAAAAAATTCTATGGCCTATCCTTAGGCGTGGATTTCAAAGAAAAAATTCTATGGCCTATCCTTAGGCGTGGATTTAAAAGAAAAAAATTCTATGGCCTATCCTTAGGCGTGGAATTAAAAGAAAAAAATTCTATGGCCTATCCTTAGGCGTGGATTTAAAAGAAAAAAATTCTATGGCCTATCCTTAGGCGTGGATTTAAAAGAAAAAAATTCTATGGCCTATCCTTAGGCGTGGATTTAAAAGAAAAAAATTCTATGGCCTATCCTTAGGCGTGGATTTAAAAGAAAAAAATTCTATGGCCTATCCTTAGGCGTGGATTTAAAAGAAAAAAATTCTATGGCCTATCCTTAGGCGTGGATTTAAAAGAAAAAAATTCTATGGCCTATCCTTAGGCGTGGATTTAAAAGAAAAAAATTCTATGGCCTATCCTTAGGCGTGGATTTTTTAAAAATATTTTTTCCATGGCCTATCCTTAGGCGTGGATTTAAAAGAAAAAAATTCTATGGCCTATCCTTAGGCGTGGATTTAAAAGAAAAAAATTCTATGGCCTATCCTTAGGCGTGGATTTTTTAAAAATATTTTTTCCATGGCCTATCCTTAGGCGTGGATTTAAAAGAAAAAAATTCTATGGCCTATCCTTAGGCGTGGATTTTTTAAAAATATTTTTTCGATTTTTATACTCTTCACCTCACCGTGATATGTTTGTAACAGGCAAAATGAAACGAGATAGACCCATGGTTCCTTTTGAGAATATGCATAGAATCACTTTATGAGTCGATTTATGCATGTCCGACCGTCCGTCTGTGTGTCTGCCCATGTTAAATTGTAAACAAAGTACAGGTCGCATTTATGATCCGATTTGGATGAAATTTGGCTTAGGTTACATAGGCCACGAATCCTATTGAAATTGGGAAAATAGCGTACTAAATTTGGTCTAGAATGACGTGTGTTAAGTTTCCTGAAAATCGGTTCAGATTTACATATAGCTCCTATATATATTTTCGTCCGATTTAAGGTAAATGGGGCACCAAAGTCCCTATATATCTTTCGATTTGCACGAAATTTGGCACAGCGTACTGAATTAGGTCTAGAATGATGTGAATTAAGTTTCTTGAAAATCGGTCCACATTTAGATATAGTTCCCATATATATTTTCGTCCGATTTAAGGTAAATGGTGTACCAAAGTCCCTATATATCATTCGATTTGAACGAAATTTGGCATAGCATAATGAAGTAAATCTGGAATGATGTATGTTAAGTTTCGTGAATCGGTTCAGATTTAGATATAGCTCCTATATATTTTTTTCTTCCGTTTTTATGCAAAATTGGGCACTAAAGACCCAAATTTTGTCCGATTGCCACAACTACTGCTTTTCTTACTGGTTTAAATATACTTGTCATAGCCTATATTTAGGCGCGGATTTTTAAAAAAATATATTTTTTGGCCAGAATGTAACATAGGGGGTCTATAGGGTACAAAAAAAGTGATAACAATAAATTGAAACAACTTTTGTAGCTGGGTGTGTGTGTGTTAGTGTGCAAAATTTCTGTTGTTATTATTGGTGTTGTTTCCTCGCTCCCCCTCCCCATCTCTCTCCAAATCTCACCTAATGTTGTCTGAGTGGTATATTGGTGTGCACCCTTAACTCTGAACATCAGGTAAGGGTTCGGTAGGCGCCATATGAACACCAATGATGGCTGTTGATGTTGGCCTCCTATCTGATTGAAGGCGTCAGCCTCCGACAGATGGCGGGTGTGAGCCCAGGTGGTGGTTTGTGTTTATTCTATGTGTTAATGTTTTTCGTTTGTTATTTGCAAATTTTTGCTGCTGTTGTTGTTAATAACAATGTTCTCTTGTTGTTGTACTCGTGATTGTTTGTTATTACAAAATAAGAAAGAAAAAAATGATTCCTTTTGCTTTGCTCTGGCCTGGGTTTTTCGTTTTTGATGAATATGTGAAGAGAGGCTTTAGTTGGCAAATCTTGAACACAAAACGTCAGCAGCTTCAGCATCATCAGCAACAATAATATGTATTAAGAACAACACCAGCAACAACAACAACGATGAGGACAATATTATTGTCCTATAGTCATATGCTAATGTTGCTGATGACGTTGCTGATGATGATGATGTGACTGACTGACAAGTCAAGGATTTACCTTAACAACCGACCGACGATGATACATTTTTGTGCTTTCTTATGGAGAGCAATAGAAGTGGTTATTAGGGTGGTGATAGAAATCGAAGAGTGGTCCGGGAAGGAAGTCCACAAAAAATTGAAATATTTTGGAGCTGCCAGAACAGGCCCTGAGCCACTTCTCTTCGATCTTATTTTTAATATATAACTGTGCTTCACTCCACCCTTTTACACGCATCTAAATCAAATGTAAAAAAAATTGTCATTCCATTTACAAAAGGACAAGAGGACCATGACGATGCCCATGTTAAATAAGAAGTACCCCTTTTGGCATTTGCACGACTTTAGATTTACTGCAATTTTCTAGAATTGTTATCTGCTGCCAGTGTCACCCAGGTGAGTGACAGAACTCATCTCGGCAGATACAATGTTAATGATTTTGTTTCTCATCGAGATGAGCACCAACAAAGCAACCTGGTTAACAAGAACAAAATCTGACTCAGAATGGTATTAGTTAGTAATTTACTAAAAATAACCTTGTAATTACAAATTACAAAGCATACTTTTGGGGGCAAAGAAATTAAAAAGAGTTAACTGGAGACACAAATAACAAAAAAATAAAACATGGATTAAAGAATTTGTTTTTAAACCAGAAAATCCTGTGGCCCACAGGACTACTTTTTTCTGTAGAAAAAAAATTCTGTGGCCCACAGGACTACTTTTTTCTCTAGAAAAAAAATCTTGTGGCCCAAAGGACTACTTTTTTTTCTATAGAAAAAAATTTCTGTGGTCCACAGGACTACTTTTTTTCTATAGAAATAAAATTCTGTGGTCCACAGGACTACTTTTTTCTATAGGAAAAATATTCCTGTGGTCCAAGGGACTACTTTTTCTACAGAAAAAAATGTGATGTGGGCCACAGGATATTTTTCTATAGAAAAAAGTCATCCTGTGGGCCACAGGATATTTTTCTATAGAAAAAAGTCATCCTGTGGGCCACAGGATTTTTTTTCTATAGAAAAAAGTCATCCTGTGGGCCACAGGACTACTTTTTTCTATAGAAATCCTGTGGCTCACAAGATTAATTTTTTTATAGAAAGAAATTCCTCAGGTCACCTGAAGTGTCTTTTTCTATAGAAAAAAATTCCTCAGGTCCCCTGAGGTTTATTTTTCTATAGAAAAAAATTCCTCAGGTCACATGAAGTGTCTTTTTCTTTAGAAAAAAATTCCTCAGGTCACCTGAAGTGTCTTTTTCTATAGAAAAAAATTCCTCAGGTCCCCTGAGGTGTCTTTTTCTATAGAAAAAAATTCCGCAGGTCCCCTGAGGTGTCTTTATCTATAGAAAAAAATTCCTCAGGTCCCCTGAGGTGTCTTTTTCTATAGAAAAAAATTCCTCAGGTTCCCTGAGGTGTATTTTTCTATAGAAAAAAATTCCTCAGGTCCCCTGAAGTGTATTTTTCTATGTACAAAAATTGCTCAGGTCCCCTTTCCATTTGTGTTTTCGTCCTAGCCACTAAAACTGATTGCTTTTTGGAATTGCGAAATATTGCGCCATGTTTTTTGTCAGATGTAGGTGATGAGGCGTGGCATCCTTTCAGTTGCCACCACAGCCATCACTGCCACTACCACTTACAGAAGTACTTCTACATCTGTTGGGCGCAAAGATGATGCCTTCTGATGTGAATCCTAAATAAATTTACATGAAGTGGATAGGCAACACTTAACACATTCTAATTATTCGTGTATGGGCTTACTGGTATTTTTTTAAAGGTGCATGTATGTGAGTAAGGGTGTGTGTGTGTGTGTGTGAACAACAGCAGATAAGTGTTTGTTATGAATATGAATATATGACAACGGTTACAAGTATTGTTACTTACTTGACAATACTATTTATACTTGCATATATTTTTCCATAAGAATGCATTTTATTATTTCAGCCTCCTCTTTACATTTTTTTTGTTTGATTCTGTGTGTATTTACTTTGAACAAAATAAAACAGAAGAAAACAACAACAACAACGGCTACAAATGAAACAAGCTGAAAATTGTAACGCTTCGCCTAGTCAGGCTCGGCAATTCGTTCGCTACAAAGTAACGTAAATAAAACATTTCAAAAAGTTTGCCTACAAAGCTGGAAAAACTAACACCTTATTCTTGTTTTCAAGTGAGCCTTTTCTTCAAGTACCCAGTAGCTGCCTAGCTAGCTGGGCTTTGACGAAGATGAAGCGAAAAAAATGCATATCTCTGGTTGACTGACAGTTAGTAGTTGGCTTTGTTGTTGTTGCAATCCAAATATAACATAGATTATGACGATGGAGAAGGAGAAGAATCAGCATCTGAAAATGTCCTCCTTTTACGAAGTAAATAAGTCAATGACTGACTGCATCATTCTCAAGTGCCAAGTCAATCTCTAATGACCAAGATAAAAGCCAGTCCATAGCACTCGGCTTACATAATATAACCCGGAAGATATGCAGACACCTTTGAAGTGTAAATAATAATATAATGATGCAAATAGACAATTGAAATTAAAACAAGAAAACAACTTCATATTGACTACATGGACTAGGGGTATATTAATTAAACTGAAGTAATCAGAAAGGATTTTTTCCTTTAGAAAAACAGACCTCGGGGTCCCGCACTATTTTTTTTTCTAAAGAAAAAGAGACCTCAGGGGACCTGAGGAATTTTTTTCTATAGAAAAATAGACTTAGGGGACCTGACGAATTTTTTTCTATAGAAAAAACCACCTCAGGAGACGTGACGATTTTTTTTTCTATAGACCTGAGAAATTTTTTATATAAAAAAAGACCTCTGGAAAACTGACGATTTTTTTCTATAGAAAAGACAGACCTCTGGAGACCTGACGAATTTTTTTCTATAGAAAAAAAAGCAACTCAGGGGACCTGACGATTTTTTTATAGAAAAAAACGACCTCAAACATCAAATTTAGTAAAAAAGGCATTAGGAGACACAATGATTTTTATTACAGAAAAAAGTCCTGAGGATTTTTCCTATAGAAAATGACTCCTTAGGGGACCTGGGGTATTTTATTTTATAAAAAATAATTATTTTCGTTTGTCTATTTTTCCCCTACTTTTAACGAAACTGTACCAAATATTCCGAATAAATAAAAATATAACAACAAAAAACCTCGACAGCTACAACAAGAAGAACCTCGTCATCAAATGCTAAAATATGGAAAACTGATGTCTGATGCAAAAAAAATACTTGGATTTATTCAACAAACAACCATCCATCCAACCATTCGTTGATTTGGAGACGTTCAAATATAAAATCCAAACACACACACACACTCATATACATATGCTCCTAATGTAGGAATGTATGTAAAAAAGCATGCATATGCATTTTGTGTTGATTTATTTCTTCTTACAAGAGTAGAAGAACAGAAAAAACAACAACAACAGAACACCAACAAATCTGGCAATGTCTCTCCAAAAAAAAAAAAAGAAACTGCAGAGCAATTATTCTAGCAGTGGCCGTTTGTTGTTGCTGCTGTTTGTTATTGTATTTTCTCCATTGCTCTTGCCATCATCAACAGCAGCAGTAGCAGCAACAACACTCAACCTCACTCACCTGTGTGATGATGAGAATGATGATACTGAGTGTGGGAGGTCTTATCTTCTCTCAACCCATCGTGCATGCATACACGATGGGTTGAGTTCGTTATTGCATTGCATCGGGTGGTAGAGTGGGAGAACGAAGCATTTATTTATGTCGGGGGTAATGCATATGCAACAACAACATCATCAACAATGGAATCGTTCTTG
>NW_026887665.1:0-89701 GCF_032173495.1 Musca vetustissima | reverse complement strand
ATTATATAATTATTATTTACTCGTTTCGCCTATACAAAAGAATCCTTATAGCCATAAGCAATTCAGTACCACACGAAAAAAAAATAAATAAGTTTCAACCTCCAAGTTAGAAAATAATAAATCAAATACACGAATCTGAATATAAGATTAAATCTAAAATATATAAAAATTTTGAACTAACTCAACCAGTTTATCCAATCTCCCTAAATATTCAACTATAACCTACAAATAAAAGTTTCAAAGAATGAAATGCAAAAAAAAAAAAAAAAAAAAATAAGTTCGAGGTTAATTTGAAATCGAGTTCAAGTTTAACTCGAAACCAAATAAACAAAAGATCCTAAAAATCAATTTAAAACTTTAAACAACGCTAAGCATTACCTATGACCAATTTGATTATAAAATAAAAAAATCAAAAATGTTATATAAAGTTATATAAAAATTGTATATAAAAAAAAAAATATAAAATTTAAAAAAAATAAGGAACAAAAAGACTAAAAATTATTAATACTTTGCATTCAATTGAAATAAGAATATCGGATTACCAAAATTCGTATACAAATTAATTTCTATCTGTTTGATTACTCTCTTAGCATGACAGGTTCTCTGTTAATAACAACATTTGGCGATAAAAAAAAGTAAAACATATAATAGAATAGGAAAAGAATTCAAACTTCGGTACCGAAATAAATTTGCAGTAAATCCGAAGAATGAAAAAGTTAAGATTTTGTCAGTCTAAAAATATTTGAGGCCAGAACTAGTATCATAAAACCCAGAAAACTGTATTCCATCAAATTTCTTAGAATTGACTAGAAGTAAACAGAAAAAAGTATAGGGATATGTTGGCCACTAAAGGATATTTTTACCATAAATGAATTCCAACCAGTTCCTAGTACTTTAGATTAAGGAGAGGATCGGCAGAACCGAGAAAAATAAGTTAAAAGAAAACATTACGAAATTAAATTAAACTTTTGTGAAGCCGAACATATGTGACAATAAGTCAGATGGAAAAAAAATAGAACAGTTAATGTTCGGGCCCCACGTTGGGCGCCATTTATAATTCTGTAGCATATAACTGATATTAATGATGGTTGATGTTGTTGTTGAGAAATATATTGAATGATATGCACGCAAAAAAACCAGCCTTTTGCTCGTCGGAGGGGGGGTTCCAATTTTTATCAATATTCCTCTGCCATCTGGCTACGCGAACTATACATTATTTGCGTGCAATTAAAGATGTTGTTAATTATGAAAAATCTATATTAAAATCGTAAGTGGGAAACGGAAGGCACTGCATACACATATAAGAAGTTTGGAGACAAAGTTGCAAGAAGAGGAAACGGACATGAACCAAAATGTTGCAGAGCATATTGTTGTTGTGATGCTCGATTTGCCCTCCCAACCTGGTCGCAACAAGAATATGTTTCCAAAAGATATGTTGAGTTGCAACCCCTACTGCAACAAGAAAACCTTCGTCTACATCAGAGAGATATCAAACAGATATTTTGATCTTTTTACTCACAACACATGATTATGCTTTTATTCATATTAAATTCAAACATGTTTAACAATTTCTCTTAAAAAATAAAAAAAAAGCAAAATAAAAAAAAAAGGTATGTAAGAGAAAACAATTCAAATTCCATATTAATAGTAATCTAAAAACCTAATAATGTTTATCAATCATAATTATTATTATTACTCCAAAAAAATAAATAATCTAAAATTTATAAAAAACTAACAAATTTGAATATTTCTAAACGACGAGTGTTATTTCGCAGTGAAATTAAATTATTTCCTTTCTGCGTTTAAAAATCTCTTGAATTGATACCCATCGAAATTCCATAAATTAGAAAAAAATCACAACAAAAAAAAATGCATGTAAATGAGATCAAATTCACAGCTCAAATATCAATTTCTAATAATCAAAGAGAATAATTAAATTATTCGTTTTAATTTGAAAACAAAGAAAGGTGATCAAATAATATTTATTATTGCATTTAAAAATATTATTTTTTTTTATTTATCATTAATTAATAATTATTTATTTATTCTTTTATTTTATTACAAAAAAAAAAAAAACAAATTTAAAACAATATTAATTTCATAGTTAGTTCATTTCAACAACTAACCGTTTGTAACATCACAACATATGTTCACCTTTCTTTTGTTTTGTTATTCTCTTTTATATCGTATTCTCATTAAAAATCAAAGTAAGAGGTTATTGACTTACGTGCTTTGTTGATTTGTTCCCTCGTTGAAAGTACTTTCTCAGAGATGAATTTACAGCAACAACAGCTTAATGGTGAAAATATGCATTAAATGAGAGGTACAAATGAGTGAGATGTAAGAGACTGTGATGATTGGCTGCATCATACAAGTTGGGTCGTTAAAAGTTTGATGGATGAGTTTGCATCAAACAATAACTTTGTTTGGAGATTTTGTATGTCGGCAACCGTAACTTTTGAAAACGAACATAACTACACACACACAAGACAATTTTAAATGTGATCTGTAATGATCATTAATAGATTTGTAATTTGGTGGTAAATTTGTAATTTGTGTGTGTAGTAGCTAATGCTTCAAAACAAAAAGCAACGGAATTATTATTTTTGTTGTTGTTTTTTTTTTCATTCTTTTTTTTTTATAAAATTCTATTGCAAGTAAAAAATATCACTTATTAAATTTTATCCAAAACTTGAATTTTTTTAAAAGGAAATAACACTCGTAAAAATTTTAATCATATTATTAATTTTAATTTTGTTTCATTATGATTTCCATAATATTTTCGGAACAAATTTAATTTTTCTCTTATTTTCTCCTTTTGTTTTTCCACTCACATTGGTATAATTTTGAATATATTTTTTTCACTTAAACTCTGTCAAGTTTTGGTAAGTCGTTTTTATCGGAGTTTAATGATATTTTTGGTGGAATCTGCTGATGTTTTTTTTTTACAAGACTTTGATCTGCCTTTCTTAATTTTACCACAGCTCTTCTTTAGTTTATTCAGTGAATACTAATCTCACGTCGAATAGGCAAAACCAATAATCCGCGTTTTGCTTGTTGTGACAAATTCTTCTGTAGAACAACAAAACTGATATGAGTGAAGAGATCGATCAAGCCTATTGATTGCAGCACAGCTGTCCCAATTTCGGTACTCTCCTTACGATAAATACCTAACAAACCAAATGATATTCAGTTTTAATTTTTGAGAGAACTAAATGAAGCAAAGGCAAGAATATTGACAATAAAACAGAAATAATTACCTTGTTAATATGCCAATGCAAGTAGAGGAAAGAAATGAACAGATGAACTGATGACTTTTACAAAAAAAACGATATTACGTGGGTGAATTTTATAAAAATACTAAAATAAAAAAAATGGGAAATTTGTAAAAAAAACTCTAATAGAATACTTTTGTAGTACTTACAGAATATATAATTCTTTTACACAAAGATAAAAAAAATATATATAAAATTATCTAAGGATAATTAACAGGAGAGCTGATTAAAGCAATTGTTTTTTTTTTTTTAAGATACCAAAAAGTTTTAAGGTGTTGATCACTGGACTCGCTTACGGCAAAATGGACGAGTCTAAGGATTTTTGGTAAAATGAAACCTCTATAATCTTCCAAAAAATCATTATTTCCAAAAAAACCTTAGAAAATGGCTAACATGAAATTGGGGAAAAGGTTGATAGATATATTTTCAAAAGGTTGATAGATATATTTTCTATTTACAAATGGGATTTGAAAAGAAAATGTTCGGAAATATTTTAAAAACTCGCAAGCGCCATTACAAAGTGAGCAAGAACATCACCAAGCTCACTACAAGAACTGACATGCAGAGGTTAAACAGCAAGCCAATACTCAGAAGGATATTTTAAAAACTCGACCATTACGAATGTTCCTCCACTTCCTCGAAAGTGGCGATTAAACAGCAAGCCAATTATCCCGAAGAGCTGTCGAAAAAAAGAGCTTCCCGTTTGCTGATAGCAATAGAAGGCATAGCCTACCCGAAATCACAGGAGACTACCAAAATCCATTGACTGAGGGTGACGATGCCAGCTCTAATACTAATAAAACGGGAGTGCATCCGAATCTTCCGTGAAATCCATATACTCTAAAATGACTAACCAGAAATCACGAAAGAAAAAGACAGCACCAAAGAATAGTAAGGAGCCGTCATCTTATGCAAAGGTTGCCCGGAGCCAGAACAGACACGAGCTCTGCAATGCAGTGATCGACGAAAAGGAGACCCATAAGGATGTGAAAGATGCGCTCAACAATAATATCATGAAGAGCCTACTGCAAAGGGGCGATCCCATTGATCTAAATAGCTGCAGTTCCAAGGGAGATTATTAACTACTAGAGTTTAAGTCATCAAAGTGCATAGAAACCCTCAAAAACTAGTGGCGGATATTGTCCTAATAAATGAGACAATCAAACTTAAGCTGGGACCTTTCTCAATTACAAAAGGCATCTTTCTTCGTTAGTGGTTGGGGCAGCGAGTTCACGACGAAACTCATGCTCGAAGTCGGTGGTCTACAAAACAAAACACTGCCGGTAAAACGGTAGGACGTCTTCCACAGGGGGAGAAAGAAGATGGAACTCTATTCGTGATGGGCCTAGACAGATCAAGGGACAAGGCGCACTACGTTTACAAGGCAAGGATTGGAGAAGAGGATGTCATAAAGGGTATGGAGAAAAAACTTCCAGCAACAAGAGTGTGGGAACCGAGGAGAAAACAACCGACTCCCATGAGGGTCGTTTACTGGAGGACAATTGACACAGGTCATCCAGGTAAACCTCCATCGTAGTGAGACGGCAACACAGGCTCTGATGGAAAGATTAATAAAAGGTAATATACAATCAGGATAAAAATACATAAATTACCAACTGTCAATGCAAATGTAGGTTCCCGTCCAAAAATCTGTATAATAATACAATAGACACCCTTGGTAAAATATTCAAAAATATCGTATTTTGAATTGAAGACAATAACATAGCCTTCTACAGTATCCCCGTAATGGTAGATTTTGTGAATGCCTTATTCCACATGCTTGATAACTTCTGTATGGCAAGGCGTGCTGTTTGATCTGAAGCTAATTTACTAAATAAAATATTTTTTTTTATCAATTATTACCATTATTCAGAATTTCAGTTTCTGAAGGAGTAAGATAAAATAATATTCAAACGTTTGATCTACTTTAAATATGTTGATATTACTTCAACTCATTATTTAACTTTAAAAAATGATCCCACAATTTGGAAGCATACTTCATTTGGACGTCGTTGCATGGTTTTTGGGTCCAATGTCCATGATTTTACCTTAAGCATACTGCGACCCTCCATATTAACGGGAAAATCAACAATAGTTTCCACAGTGAAGTTATCGTAATGGTAAATTTGCTGTATGTAAAAAAAAGTATTCAACAATAATATAACTCGCTATGAAACCGATGTGAAATTTACCGCATATACACTGACACACTTGCGATCCGCTTCGTGTATATAACGACCCCACATTTGATCCCAAAGTGTAGTGGGATTAAACTAAACCGCACATAAATCCTTTACGAAAATTGTGAATGGTGTCGGCTGCCAGTCTCCTTGCTGGTATCTATACAATTCACCAATCGCCTAAGATTGAAATTATTAATTACATTTTTTTATTTTCTAATTTGGCCTTCCTTGCCTGAACAATATCTGTAGATTGAACAGCTTTATTTACGTTAGTGGTATTTCCGTAAACATCAATATACCCATCTCGATATTCCATATGCAACTCTGTGAAATCGAAAGCTCTTAGAACACCATTAGTGCCGGGTCTGTCGCTGCACTCTTCGAAAATCTGGTCATTGTCAGTAACGAATTCATAACGACCACCGCTTGCCGAAGTGCAAAAAATGAATGCCATAAAAATAACAAACAATTGCGTTGATTAAACATTTTCCCAAATTTAACTGATCCTAAGCTTTGATTTGATGGCACTACATATCCGAATTAGTTACACTGGAAGTTTTTTATATAGTCTCCCTACACGACAGACAATGTTAGTTTGACTATTTTTATGACCATATGATGGCTATTATAGCGGAATAGATGGATATGTAATTAATATTGCATGCAGATACTTAGCAATGTCAGATAACAATTCTGGCCAATGTATATTATTACATTCAAACTTCTCCATAAGATGTGACTTAAGGGAGGAGTTACAATTTTCATTTATCCATTACTAAAAACCTGAATAGAGAAATAGGGGACATTCGTTATACGGATGCTCGAATGTATCTATATGATTATATATGAACACATGGGGCGTTACCAAAAAATAAGTAGTCTAATTCACGCTAAGAACAGACCATTTATTCATGACCACATGTCATTTGTACACTGACTTATAAAAATCACGATATTCAACATATATCTATATTAGAAGAAACAACATGAGATTGATATCCCCATACTTCTAGGAATACTCTGTACTTAGCGAAGTCCTTCAGTCATTTCCGTTTCATTTGGGACATACTAATATTATGTCGTGAATAGTGTCATGTCCCAAGCCTTGTTTTCGAAGGTTTGCAAAAGCTGCACAGGGAAATATTCCAACATTTCGTTGTCTTCCCCCTTGCTTCCGAGGCATCAAATTTATTGTTTAAATATGCCTGCAGACTGAGGCGTCCTTTGATAATACCTGCCAGTCTGTTAAGCATTAATATTTACTTGGTCTTATCATAATTTTGATCTTCCTTTTCCACTTCTAGACGTTTTACGCTAAAAAGTTTGGCGTTATTCACATCAATAGTGCACTTATTTGCAAATAATTTATGTGTGATCCGATACATGATCGTGTTGAAATTGTTTATGGTTTTATGCATTCAAGTATAGTTCCTGAAGGATCGTATTGAGATCTGACAGGTGAAGTGAAATTGCAGTCCCCCTCTATACAATGAAAACTCCCTGTCTCTCTTTCCTGCCAGCCTAGAGTCATATGTGTAGCAACAATTGCCAGAGGTATGAGAATCTCACAAGATGTAACTATTCTTGTTTCAAGTATTCAGTCTAACTCGAAAGTGCTGGGGATCCGGCCTGTTTTTGAGCGGCACAATCCATTCGTTCATATCATTATATCTCCTTACAATATTGTGACAGACAGCAACGTACACAGGATTTCATTTCGGGGGGGGCCCGGTAGTACAAAATGAAAAAATTCGCTATTGCAAACATAAATTTACTGTGAAAAAAAATTCATTTCGGGGGGGGGGCCCGGGCCGCCCCCCGCCTTCGTACGTCCCTGGTGACAGATATTTTGTTTTCTTTTCGATTTCTGGCCCAATGTGCTCCAAAATGTTTCAAAACTTAAACATAAACCAATTTTAATTTTTTCAACACTTTTATTTAGAATTTCATTTTCATAGAGGTATAAATTTGCCAGGTATAAAATGTCAATATATTATACAGATTGACATTTTTCTTATATGTACATGATCGATAAACCTCTAATCCATGTTTGATATAATTTTACTACATTATTTAACTTTAAAAAATGTTCCCACAATTCCAAAACATACTTCATTTGGACGTCTCTTCCGTGTTTTTGGGTCCAATGCCCACGATGTTATCTTAAGCTTACAACGACCCTCCACATTAGCGGGTTAATCGAAAATAGTATTCACAGTGAAGTTATCGTAATGGTAGATTTGCTGTAAATAAAAAATTCGCTAGAAAGCGATGTGGAATTTACCCCATATTTCTTAACACATTTACGATCCTCTTCGTGTATATAACGAATCAAACTGAACCGCACAACCATCCTTTACAAAAATTGAGAAAGGTGTTGGCTGCCAGTTTCCCTGTCGGAATTTTTACAATTCACCAAATCCCTGGGAAGATCAATTTTTAATTTCATTAGTTTTCTACTTTGCTCTATCATACCTGGACGATATCTGTAGGTTCAGCACCGTTATATACGTTGGTGGTATTTCCATAAACATCAATGTAACCATCTCGGTATTCCATATGCAACTCTGTGAAATCGAATGCTCTTAGAACACCATTAGTGTCGGGTCTGTCGCTGCTCTCTTCGAAAATCTTATCATTCTCTAAAACGAATTCATAACGACCCCCATTTACCGAAGTGTAAAATACGAATGCGATAAATATAAACAAATAATTGCGTTGTGTAAGAGTATTTCGATAAGCAAATAAATCTTTCAGGCGACTGCTTTCATATTCTGAAACACGATAGGTTGAGAGGCGTCATTGCCGACAAATATTTAATGAATCTATAGAAGAGTAATAGAACCATTGGAACAAGTAGAGCAAAATCGTCAATCAACATTTTAAATCCATTCCCAAATATAAATATATTGTTCAAATCATAACCACAATACCGGTAATCACAGCATCAGATGAATGTATTTTTTCTACCTTACGTCGGATAAAAGCATTCTTCATTACCTCAATGTTTAACTTTGTCACCAGATTTATTTACAATTTCAGTTTCTCGGGGGTTAAGATATATCCTGGTGTAAATGTTTAATATAGTACACAATAATATTTAATATTTGTTATTCTTCAAACTTTTGATCAATTTTTGGATATTATTTTAATTACATTATTGGACTTTAAAAAATGTTCCCACAACTTGGAAGCATACTTCATTTGGACGTCGTTGCAGAGTTTTTGGGTCCAATGCCCATGCTGTTGCTTTAAGCTTACTACGTCCCTCCATATTAACGGGGAAATCGACAATAGTTTCCACAGTGAAATTATCGTAATGGTAGACTTGCTGTAAGTGAAATATTCAACTATAAATGATATAACTATAAAATCGATGTTACATTTACCCCATATACATTGACACATTTGCGATCATCTACGTGAATATATCGACCCCACATTTGATACCAAAGTGTAGTAGGATTAAATTGAACCGCACAAAAATCCTTTGCGAAAATTGTGAAAGGTGTCGGCTGCCAGTCTCCTTGTTGGAATTTAAACAATTCACCCATTGCCTGATGGTGAAATTATAAATAACCTGTCTTTTTTCGCTTTCGAGTTTGCCACATCTTACCTGGACGATATCTGTAGGTTCAAGATCTTTCCATACGTTTACCGAATTTCCAGTAACATCAATATAACCATCTCTGTATTCCATATGCAACTCTGTGAAATCGAATGCTCTTAAGACACCATTGGTGCCAGGCCTGTCACTGCACTCCTCGAAAATTTCATCATTTTCAAAAACGAATTCGTAGCGACCACCGTTTGCCAAATTTAAATACACCAATGCGATAATTATTAACAAATAATTGCGTCGAGTAGACATTTTCCAAATTTTAATTATTCCACAATGCTAATTTGAAGCAACTATATTTCTGACTGAGTTAAACCGGAGGGTTTTATATAGTTTCCCAAAAACATGAATAATGTTATTTGAACTATGTTAACAATGATATGATCTAGATTATGTCGGGATAAATTGACGTATAATTTAGATTACCCGAAGATTATTTATTATTAGATTATAAGGCTGGCGAATGTCGTTACAGTCGAACTTCTCTAAAATGTGGCTGATTGAGACTTACGGATTAATACGCAATGGAGATGTTAGTTTTTGGTAAGAAATTCCAAATTTGTGACTATGCTAATCGTTGAACAAATATTTTTTAAAAATTCAGATTCAGACTCTGCTAGTTCTTGAAAAACATTTTTATCATTTTACTCATCACGTAACTTCACCTAACCATGCTCCTGACTTTGTTCCACTGTCTTTTACAGTAATACAAAAAAAAACATTACAATCTGCTGTACATATGCGTGATCTGTGAATTTGTAGACACTCGGTAACGCCCTTTTTAAAATATTGTAGTTCAGATAATTATATAGTCTAACCCCATATCAGATAAAAAAGAATCTTCATGTTATCACAATAGCACGTTAGCCTAGCCTTCCGGTCTTAATTCAAGCCATGCCATTATTTTGTACGATAGTTTGGTGTGCAGAGATCTACGGAATCAGTGTCTAGTGTCAAAATGGAGCAATTTTCCTAAAGTTATATTTTTTGCTCGGAGAAGTTACCCCTAAAGACCCCATTGTTTGATTTAATGTAGTGTTGGTAAAAATATTACTTACTTACTTAGCTGGCTTGTTACAGAACGGTTGTTCCATAAGCCGAGCTTAAAAAAGATTTCCAAGCGCGTCGGTCTTGTGCGCAAATCCACCAATTTGGAAGACCCGTTCCAAGATGTTGTTTTCTACTTGGCCTTTCCATCTGATTCGTGGCCTTCCCCTTCTACGGGAACCATCTGTAGGCTCATTTTTATATGCCTTTTGAGCTGGGGCATTCTCATTCATCCGCACAACATGGCCTAGCCACCGTAGTCGCTGCAGCTCAATACGACTGACTATGTCGATGTCCGCGTATAAATTGTAGAGCTCATGGTTCATTCGACGCCGATATTCACCGTCGACGCAGATCGGCCCGTAGATCTTTCGGAGAATATTACGATATGCAATCCATTGATGAAATCGAATACTTAATTTGCTGCTTGCTTTTTGGTTGGGAATTAACAGAAGTCGAGGCTTGGTAAAAATATTAGAATGTGCACAGTTTGGATCAAATCTTGATACTCAATTAACCCTTTATGGCCCAATGTTGCCCATAGGCAACAAAATGTTTTAGAGCTTATATTTTATATGCAGCTAGTAGATATGTATTATTTGGATTTCATATGTCAAGACCTGATTATGGACGACACATATCAAAAGAAAAATCAAAAAAATTAAAAATGTTGGTAAAGTTATGAGCCTTTTAATATAGAGAAGAGGGTAAATTTGTGACCAGTACTAATTTGTGTATACAGTCCAAATTATTTAAATCGCTTCGTATTCAAATTGTACAAATTCTACCCTCAAAATTATTTTTGATTCTTGTAAAATTCAATATAGAAAATAATTTAAAATGATTTTTTTGAAGATTTTGCACTTGGTTTTCTTGATATTTGTCTTTAATTTTTCCGAAAGAATGTACTGTATCTCCCAAATGCAAGGATATATCGATGTCAAATTTTGTGCATATCCTATTTAGGATAGTTGCATTAAATCTGTGAACAGAAATTCGTTCTAAGATTGCGGAAAAAAATTCGGGGCTCAAAGGGTTAACTTCATATAATTTTCACACCTTATGTGACGGGACCGATGGATCCTATATTCGGAATTTATGTTTTATAATCTTAATATATAAAAGAGCTTAGTGTTAAGTGAGTGAGTGAGGGACTCAGATCATCGCCCAGACGAAACGGCTGAAGCAACAAGTTTGAAATTTTGAGTGTGAGTTGTTGTTGTTGGTGTGTAGGCGTGAGATTAGGCTGGGTTTTTGGAAATTCGAACTAAAAGGTTAGGAAGTGGTCTTGATACATGGAAATGATTTTAGAAAATCCTACTTATGTGTATGAAAAGTACTAAATGGTACTAAATTTCTTAATATTTGCATTAGGTTGAGTGTTTAGAGATGAAATCCTGAAAATAGGCATTTGGAATTAAGATTGCTGCTGAAGATTGAGGTATAGAGACATCTTTGTAAATTCATATTTATGTGTACGAAAAGTTCTAAACGGCACTAGAATTGGTATAATTTGGATTTTGGTGAACGGAGAGAGCTGGAACCCTAAAATTTAGAATAATACTTGCTGTTGTATACAATTGTGTGTACTAAATGATACTATATTTGGTATAACTGGATTATGTGTGAACGGATAGAGCTGGTCTCCAGAATTTTTGAATTAAAATTACTGTTGGAGTGTAGGCTTCATGTAGTTTAGGAAATTCTTAATTATAGAATCCAAATTACCAAATGGTAGTTTTAAAAATTCGTCATTATGTGTACTAAATGGTTCAAAATTTGGTACAATATAGATTTTAGTGAACGGATAGCGATGGAAAACTTAAATTTGGAATTTGAAAATAAAATTACTGTTGTAGCACAGGATTGAGACAGTGTTGGAAATTCGAAGTCATAAGTACGAAAATACTAAATATGGTACAATGTGGATCTATGTGAACCGATAGGTCTGGAATCCAGAAATTTATGATTGAAATTACTGTTGCAGTGTGGAATTGGATTTGGATGTTGGTGAACGGATAGAGCTGGAATCTTTAAATGTGGACTTAAGGTTATGATTGGAGTGCATGACTGAGGTAGTTTTGGAAATTTGTACTTATGGGTAAGAACAGCACAAAATTTAGTACAATTTGGACTTTGGCGAACGGGTAGAACTCGAATCCTGAAAGTTGCAACATAGGTTATTGTGGGAGTGTAGGAAATCTACACAATGGTACCAAATCTGGTACAATTTATTGAACATACAAAGCTGGAATTCTTACATTTGGACTTACGATTACTATTTTAAAGCAGGTTTGGAATATTGAGATATGTTTGGAATATGGGTACGAAAAGCACAGAATGGTACCAAATGTCGTATAATTTGGGTTTTAATGAGCTGACAGCGCCGGAATTCTTAAATTTGGATTTACGATTACTATTTGAAAGTAGGATTGAGGTATATTTGGACATTTGTACGAAAAGTACTAAATTTGGTACAATTTGGACTTTGGTGGAATTAAGGTTACTGTTAGAGTGTAGGATTGATGTAGTTTTAGAAATTCTTACTTATGAATATGAAAAGTATTAACTTTGGAAAAATTTGGATTTAGTTGAATCATGAGATTTGGAATTTAGATTACTGTTAAAGTGTAGTATTGAGCTATGAAAAAAACTTTAGAGACTCGTACCAAGGGTTTTTGTTACCAACTGGTACTAAATTTAGTGGTGGTGATGGTATGGAGGTAGTTTGGAAAATGTAAATGTCGAACCTATACGTATTTGCTAAAATATAAAGATAAAATAGATTCTTCACGTTATCTCAATAGCACGCTGGTCTAGCCTTCCGGCCTTAATTCAAGTCATGCCATTATTTTGTATTCTATTTTGGCGTACAGATGTGTATAGAATCACTGTCTAGAGCCAAGATGGATTTTCCTAAAGTTATATACATATTTTGCCAGGAGGAGTTGCGCTATAGGCCGCATCTTCTGATTTAATATAGTTTAATATAGTTGGTAAAAATATTGCGATGTACAAACGATCAATCAAATCGAACACTCAATGTTGAGGCTTGCGGTCCTAAAAGTTATCTGCGTTTCTTTTTAGGTGGCCAACCTATTAACCCTTTCAGTGTTTTTGTCGAGTATATTCGACATTTAAAAATTCTCTATTTCTTTGCGATTTTTCGGTTAAACTATGTACCGTTAACATTGATGTTTTTGTTTTTGCTGAAACTGTCCGAGGGTTAAAATGAAAATTGTTTTTTTTCTAAACTCTATGCCTTTATATGATTTTAAGTACAACATTTTAGATTTTTATTCCGACAATTTTTTTTTTTTTTTTTTTTTTTGACACTGAAAGGGTTAAAAAAATAGTAAAAATGGTTTTAAAATATTGTTTTTAAAGGGAATTAGCCCTTGACAAACATTAGTAAATAGTGCACCATTTACTTAAAATCGGTGGGAACTATATCTAAATCTGAACTGATTTCAACGAAACTTTCCAGAGATTAATTTATATTAACTTTAAATAATTATACAAAATTTTGTGCCAATCGGACTTTGGGTCTTCAGTACACAATTTACATTAAATCGGACGAAAATATATATGGGAGCTGTATCTAAATCTAAACCGACATGACCTTCAAACTTTTAATCCATGCTAAATAACTTTTAATACATCGTTTGCCAAAAATAAATACTTCCAAATTTCGGATAAAGAATACAGATTAAAAGTGTTCTTATTGTACATTCACTTCAAATTTTGATTATTGTTTGATATTATTTTAATAATTATTAGACTTTATAAAATGATCCCAAAATTTGTACACATACTTCATTTGGACGTCGCTGCATGGTTTTTGGATCCAATACCCATACCCGTGCCGTTAGTTTACTACGACCCTCCACATTAGCTGGTACATCGAAAACAGTATCCACCGTGAAGTTATCGTAATGGTAGGTTTGCTATAAGTAAAATAATTCAACTATATAATAAATAGCTATAAAAGCGATGTGAAATTTACCCCATAGACATTAACACATTTACGATCCTCTTCGTGTATATAACGAGTCCAGTATTGGTAACAAATTGAAGTGGGATTATATTGAACTGCACAAAAATCATTTACCCACATTAAGAAAGGTGTTGGCTGCCAGTCTCCCCGCTGGAATTTATACAATTCACCTACAAACTGGAGGTGAATTTACTTATTTCACCCTATCCATTGCATTCGTGTTTGCCATAACCTACCTGGACAATATCTGTCGGTTGAACACCGTTCCATGCGTTGGAGGTATTTCCGTAAACATCTATATAACCATCTCTGTATTCCATGTGTAACTCTGTTAAATCGAATGCTCTTAGAACACCGTTAGTACCAGGCTTGTCACTGCACTCCTCGAATATTTGATCATTTTCCAAAATCAATTCATAGCGCTCACCGGTTGCCGAAGTCAGAAACATGATTTCTACAATTACTAGCAAATAATTGCGTCGAGTGGACATTGTGGAAATGTTAACTGTTCCACAATGGTAATTTGTGACAACTATATTTCTGACTGAGTTAAACCGGGTGTTTTTATATAGTTTACCAAAAACATGAATAAAGTTAGTTGGACTATGTTAACAATGCTATGGTATAGATTATGTCGGGATAAATTGACGTATAATTAAGATTACACGAAGATTATTTATGATCAGATTATTAGGCTGGCTAAATTCATACATAGTCATTACAGTCGAACTTCTCTAAAACGTGGCAGATTGCGACTTTAGAATTAGTACGCAATAGAGATGTGAGTTTTTGGTAAGAAATTCTAAATATGTGGCTCTGCTAATCGTTGAAGAAATATTTGAAAAAATCAAGACTGTGGCTTTGCTAGTGTTTGAAAAAATTTTATGTGGCTCCTGAATTTGTTCCACTGCCTTCTGCAATAAAAAACAGTACAGCCTGCTGTGCATATCCGTGAACTGTAAGCAGAGATGGTCGGTCAGAAACAGTGACGTAAATGACATACATTTCCGACGTATAGTACATACGTCAGAAATGTCGGAAACCCAGTCAAAACCATTAGGTTTTTGGCAAAGTAGCTATTTCCATTAATAAATTTGGAAATTACTCATGCTTTCCTAAAATCATATAAAATTTCAAAATTTTTTTCTAAAAAAAAATTAGAATATTTTTATCATTTCGAGTAAGGAATGGTCAGATATATGTAAAAATAACATATATTTTTGAAAATAACTGTATATTGTGGTAATATGGAAATAAATGACGTTTACTACATTTATAATATTTTATACAGGTATAGGACGCTTTCGACGTTTACAACTTTTTGACAGTCGAAAACTAAAAATGCGTCAAACGGACCATCCCTGACTGTAAGATAAAACAGCTTCTTCACGTTATCGCAATAGCACGCCAGTCTAACCTTCTGACATTAATTCAAGTCATGCCCTTATTTTGTATGCTATTTTGGTGTACAGAGGTCTACGGAACAGTTTTTCAAATAAATTATTTGTTCACGGGAAAAGTCGCCCTACAGTCGAATACTCAATTCACTGCGTATGGAATTTAGAAATGTTAAAAAGTTGTGACTTTTTTGTTGGGAGGTAACAGAAGGTGTGGGACGATGGGTACCATCTTCGGATTTAATATAGTCTCGGGTATTAGCTTCATATGAAATTTAATTTTTTACATTTTGTGGCGGTGGGCCGTTGGATTCCATCTTCGTACTTGAACTAGGTTTGATAAAAATGTTAGTATGTGCAAAGCTATGATTACGTTCACCCTATTCGCTTGATATCGAAGATTTAAAAGAAAAGAAAAATAATTTACCAAAATATTTTGTTGTTGTTTTTTGTAATTAAAAAAAGTCCTTATTTTTGATGGCGGGCATGATAATTCCTGGAACATCGGAATCCGAAAATTCCAACGGTGTTAGAAAGAGTACATGTCTGGCTCTCGTATGAACTAGGATTATTGACTTCGCTCTAAAATTAACCAAATGGTGGACCTTTGATAAAATATTTTTGAAAAATCGCCGATTTTTTACCAAAAACCAAGTTAAAAATAAGGAAGATCTTCACCGATTGGCTTTATCCTAGTTCATACGAGAGCTATACACTCCCAGAGAAACGTTGCAAAATTTGAAACCGATTGGGTTATTAGTTTTTGAGTTATCGTGCCCGCCCTTCGCAAAAAAATGTTTAGAGAAAAACGCGTTTAAAGTTTGAGAAGTCCTTCAGCCGTCACTTGATGCTGACACAATAAATCGGATATATCTTCAACAGTTCTTGAGATTTTCACTTGAAATTTTGTAGAGACATTCGAATTATATCAACAAAAATGTTGACCCCGAGAATGGGGGGGTCCCCTTAATATAAATTTGCATGCCTACCCACCTCTACTCAATCCAATAGAAATCCTATTTCCTATTTTAAGATTCCAAATTTTAATACATAAGTAAGAAATTTTCGAAACTTCCTACATACCCCAATGCTACAACCCAACAGTGATTCTAACTCCATATGTTAGCTCTATCGGGATTTTAGCTCTATCGGTTCACTCACAATTCAAATTGTACCAAATTTAGTACCATTTAGTACACATAATTACGAATTTCCAAAACAAACTTTATCATACAACCTATAGAAATCTTATTTTCCTATTTCACTCAAAATTATTACTATTAGTATTTTTCGTACGCATAAGTAAAACAGTTTCCAAAACTCCCTACATATACCAATCCTACATTCTGGCGATAATGTTAATTAAAATTTCAAGATTTCAGCTCCTTCCGTTCCTCCAAATTAAAACTGTGCCTTAGTACTTTTCGTGTACATGATTACAAACTTCCAAAACCAACCTACTTCTATTCTAGAGATAGACAGCGTGCAAATATCCAATGGATAAACATCCTCTAGTGGACGTGGACCGCATATAAAGATAAAGGTAAACGTGGACCTACCCCCACAAATGTTTATATGGATATAAAAATAAGGCGTAACTTTTATATGGCGTTATTTGACCTCATATAATGCGGCGAAAATATAACCCTATAAATATCGACCATTAGGCTGTACCATTATAAGGGAGCTATATAAAATCATAGACCATCCCGAAACTCGTAATGTCAAATTATATCCATTTCAATGAGATATTGTGATTGAAATCTTATAAATACCGAAAATGGGACCTATGATACAGCTTTTAATTTTTTTAACGCCTTTATTTAGAATTTTAATATAGTATACAGGTGAGTTATTTACACATTTTTGATATAATTTTTGTTAATACATTATTTGACTTTATAAAATGAACCCACAATTTGGAAACATATTTCATTTGGACGTCGTTGCATGGTTTTTGGGTCCACTGCCCAAGCTCTTACCTTAAGCTTACTACGACCTTCCATATTAATGGGAAAATCGAATCCTATATCCACAGTAAACTCATCATGATGGTAGGTTTGCTGCAATAGATTAGTAAAAAATCAACAATAATTTTAAACCAACCATAGAACTGATATCGAATTTACCCCATACACATTAACACATTTGCGATCCGCTTTGTGTACATGTCGACCCCAAAATTGATACCAAGGTGTAGTGGGATTAAACTGAACCGCACAAAAATCCTTAACCCAAATTGTGAAAGGAGTTGGCTGCCAGTCTCCTTGTTGGAATTTATACAATTCACCTAATAACTGGAGGAGAATTTATTTATTTCATCCCATCCATGTATGACCCATCCTACCTGGACAATATCTGTAGGTTGAGTGCCTTTATAGATATTCGTGGAATTTCCATAAACATGAATAGAACCATCTCTGTATTCCATATGTAAATCTGTGAAATCGAACGCTCCGTGAACACCCATAGTGCCGGGCATGTCCCTGCACTCTTCGTAAACTTGATCATTGTCCGCAACGAATTCGTAGCGAGCACCATTAGCCGAAGTGAAAAGCACGAAGGGGATAATTATTAACAAATAATTGTGTTGATTAAACATTTCGTAAATTTTAAGTGCATCTTAGCTTAATTTTGGGTCAACTATATATCCAAATAAATTGCGATTTTTTTATACAGTTTCCCAAAAATAGGATAATGTTAACTGAAAAATTTTAACGATGATATGATCAACATTTTGGTTGTATAAATTGATGTATAATTAAGATTACACGAAGATTATTTTTTATCAGATTACACATGTGGATAAATACGTGAGTATGTTATTACAGTCGAACTTATTTAGACCATTGGATTGGACCTATGAATAAATGTCATATGGGGAGGACATTTTCTAGACGAATTTCCACATTTGTCTTAGCAAGAAAATGCTAACCTATTGGCTTAGCTAGTGTTTGGAAACAAATTATTTTCAAAATCTACGCATATACCTTAAAAAAAACATTTATATTGTCTTACTCATCACCTACTCCTGCTTCTGAATTAGTTTCACTACGTTATTATTATTAATTATAATCGGAAACAATATAATCTGCTATAGATATACGTGAATTAGATCTGTGTGTTTGGTGGACATTCGGTAACGCCCAAAACAATATGTTTGTTTAAACTGCAGTTGTTTAGATAATAATATAGTCGGCAACCTTTTCGGATAACAGCAAATCTTCGTGTTATCATAATAACACGTTAATCTAACCACCCAGATATAATTAATGTCATGCCATTATTTTGGTAGAAACGATATAAAAACGTTCTGTATAGCCACTACTGCGTGATTTCTAACGAGTAATGAAAGTAGTAAAGTCGGACTGACTGACTGAACATTGACATGAAATTGAATTAACTTAAATATGTGATCATTATATATTGGTGAACCGACTAACACCTTTTTTTCGACGTCCCCACGCCTCTCATTCCCACCCATGCCGACCGATGGGCGACCTCCCCTTACGTAGTGATCGCGTACACACCATGATCCGTATCATGATGGGATTTGAGAGTGGAATAGAAAAACCAGCTACAGAATCTACTTCAACAGCCAGTTTGTTATTAAGTTTTACTACTCATTTAAAAATACAATATTAGATTTTATTTGTTCTACGCTCAACCAAAAATCTACATTAGAGTATACAGAGTTAAAGTCAATGGACATTTTACTAAGAGGATCTCCCATAGAGTAATTCGGGCGGTGGAAGTCTGCATATAGCAGTTGATAGTGTCTACTAGATCGGACATGAACATTTATTCTAATAGAAGAAATTAGGAAATCCGAAGGTATGTTACCATTTAATATTTTTAGTACCATCATATTATTCAACATAATACGTCTACTTTTCAATGTAGGCAACACAAAACTACTATTCCAATGTAATCCTCTCAGTGCAAAAAGTAATAATTGTTTCTGCACGGATTCGATTTTATCAGAATATATTGCATATTGGGGACCCCATACAACAGAACCATATTCTAAAATAGGCCTAACAAGAGACGTAAATAATTGTTTCGTTGTATATGGATCCGAGAATTCTTTGGCCCACCGTTTTATAAATCCTAAGACACCATAGGCTTTATTTACCATAGATATAACATGATTGTTAAAATTTAATTTTGGATCCATTAGAATACCAAGATCAACGAAAGAATCTACAGTTGATAAAACCGAACCATTAATATAGTAAAGTCTTATCGAAGAAGAATTTCTAGAAAAAGCATATGTTTACATTTATTTAAATTCAAGTCCATACAATTTAGGCTGCACCATTGAAATAGGCTATTTAAATAAAGCTGGAGTAAATCAGCTTGCTTTTCAGAATGATGGGTAATGAACAACTTGACATCATCTGCATACATTAGCAATTTAGAATGTGATACAGAATTTGGCAAATCATTTACAAACAATAGAAACAGAATCAGGCCTAGGTGACTTCCTGAGGGAACATTAATCGATTTTGAAAGACATCCCTCAAACAAAACTAGTTGTGTCCTATTTTGTAAGTAAGATGAAATCCAATTTACCAAATGTATACTACAGCCAATATGATTTAATTTATAAAGTAAAAGTTCATGGTTAACCCTATCAAAAGCTTTACTAAAGTGTGTATAAATTGTATCGGTTTGTTTACGCTGAACAAATCCCTTTATCACAGTAGAAGTTAAGTGTATAAGATTGGTAATAGTTGAAAGACCACTACGAAAACCATGTTGATATGGACTTAACAAGGGTTGAATTTTGTGTGAAATTACAGATGTAATTAACTTTTCGAACAATTTTGGAATAGCATTTAATTTAGCAATTCCTCTATAATTTGAGACATTTGTTAGACTACCAGATGTATGCAAGGGTATTATATACGACTTCTTCCAACAAGTAGGAACATAACCATATCTAAGGGAATAATTAAATAATAACGTTAGAGATAATGCTAATGTATCTGAACAATATTTTAGAATTATGCTGGGTATTCCATCAGGCCTGGACATTTAATAGGTTTTAAACTACGTAGATTTTTAGAGACCTCTCGACTTTGTAAGAAGGGCATAAATATTTGATAGTTCATAAGGATATGGATCTTTAATATGATAAGTAGTATTAGAACAAGTCGTGGCAAAAAATTTTGTAAAACATTCTGCAATTGCGGAGTTTTTCGAAAATTCTTGGTTATTGTATTTTAAAATAGTAGGCTTAGAAGAAACTTTTCTTTTTAGATTAACAAATTCATAAAATGACTTTGGATTGGATTTAAAATTATCCTTAATCTTGTTAAGGTAAAGATTATACAACCTTTGGGATTCTATTGTATATTTTGATCTAGCAGACACAGAATAGTTAGCATAGCCTATAGAGGAGCCAGATTTTTTATATTTTCTAAAAAGTTTAGTTTTTGAGTTTTTTTATATTTGGCAATTCACGTGTATTCCATGATGTCTATCAGAGTTTCTAGTTCTAACAGTAGGAACACATTCAGAAATGAAGTTGTTTAGAGTAACATAAAATTTATCTATTGCAATCTCGAGATCAATAGGACTCTTACAAAAGCATATAGAGGTCCAATTTACAAATGAGATAAGTGAGTTGAGTTTGCAAAAGTTCGTTTTTTTATATTGTTGAAAGTAGTTTTTAATGAGTTTGATGAATTGTCAGAAATTAAGTAATCATGTATCATGGATATACATAGAGTTGTGTGATAATTAGTCTTGGGTAATCTCGTTCAGTAGAGTGATCGAACGAACTAGGTCATTTTTTAAAATTGAACTAGGTGGTTCACCTCGTTCAGTTGCCTTATATCGGTCAAATGGTAACTCAGTTTAATTGGTATTGCATTTAAGCTGTCAGTTCCATCAAACCACCGCAAAGAATTATGACCTTTCCCAATCATTCGAAGAACTTGACTATCTATTTTCTGCACTCCGTTATATTCAACTGCACACTTGTTTGCACTCAAGTGCAAATTAAAGCAAAGGAGTGCTATCCTTTTAAATGTCGCTTCAAATTATTTACTGTCCCCCTAGCTATGCTTAAAATACTACTTGAGTATTTTCATTTGATCACCGCAATGGTTTAATTTCCCGTCTGTCTTTTTTAATTTATGAGATTTTGCATGAAGTTGATATTGTTTGACGCACCCCTGAACGACCAGAGCATCCCTGAACGACACTGAAGGTGTAGAATATAATTTTGTGTCGTTCAGTGACCGACGACGTTTGGTAAACAAAATCGTTCAATGAACGACAATAATAAACATTGAACTATGTCGTTCACTCGTTCAGTGGACTGACTCGTTCAATTGAACTAGGTCGTTCACGTACGACACAAGACTAGTGGTAGTTATCTTCAGGAATACAAAAAGAAGGTATTCCAACTAATTCAAAATATGGTGTATGATTTACGAAGACTAGATCAAGGATTTTCTCATAGTTATTTACAAATTATGTTTATGATTTTTCGACCATTCGAATGTTTAATAAATTATAAATGGCTGATCGAGCTTGAGGTCAATATTTATATTTATTTATTATTTTCCGATATTTCGAAATTCATTGAATTTCATCTTCAGGGAAGTTTTCTGATCTACAATAAATAAACATTACAACAAATAAGAATATATATCCCAGCTTTTTAGTTATATAGTTATAGTTATTTACTATACTATTTATTTGTTGGAGATTAAGAGTCTAAACGCAACCATAGAGTCTAGAGTCAGCGAAAGTCGTTTGCCGTGTGTTTCTTATTGGCAACGGGAAATCGCGACGGCTGACGTTCGCGTCTAGTGGCATGACGCTAGAAAAGATTTTATTCATTTTTGCTCAGCGTCATACTCAAAATTTCTCTCTTGCTCTCAATTGAGTTGCCATATTGTATGTTAAAAATGAACAGTGCTACCAAATTTCAATGAGAATTTATATCAAAACATATGGCAGTGCTGTTAAAAAACAATTATTTTAAGGATTGTGGACGTTTTTTTAACGAATTAATAATAAAATGGAAGAAAATTAATTTTTTCAATAATATTATCCAAGTTCCTTGACATTATTGTTTATTAAATTGATTTTGGTTTGCACAACGTAAAATTTTCTGTCGAAAAATGAAAACAAATAATTGACATTTTGTACCGCTAACGCTAACTCTTTCGTTTGGTTTTCACGCCGGCGAAAAAGTATGACGCTGACTCGTGACTCTCTGGTTGCGTTTAGACTCTAATGTCACAAAATCGACTAATAATTTCAGAAGTAAATTGATTTAAATTTATATCAGATGTCAATGGAGTAAGAGCTTCTGACTCTGGCAATGAAAGCCACTAAAAGAACTAATATTCGGTCCGAATCATTCATATTATTAATGATGGATTGTATTGCTAATATATGCTGATTATAAATATCAAGCTGTGATGAAGGAGGAATGTATGAGCAAGTGACGAATAATTTAAATTTACCCAATTCAGAGGATATGCCGAGAAATTCTATATCAGTTAAATGATGTAATTAAATTACATTAGTGGAATATTTGGCGTCGACTGCGATTCTTTTCTTTTCTAAAAATTTGATATTTTGAACTTAGATGTTTTAAGCCAAGTTTCAGAAAATACCATTATATTATAATCAAAACCATGGCTATCAGTATATAAACGAGTAAACTTTGCATTCAACCCTCTTACATTCTGGTAGCAAATATTAAGAACATTATTTAGTTTTTTGAAACCGTTTCTGGTTTACGAGGCAATCGAGCCATATTTTCTGTCCTTTCTAGAAATTCTTTTACGAATGCTCTAGCAGGCCAAAAATCTCTCGAGATCAACTTTGTAAATATATCTTCATGCACTAATATTTTAAATGAAGATCTACTCTCTGAATAAACTGATCGAAGCTTAAAGCATCGTAAAAAGTAACTTCCCTCAATTTTTGAATTAATATAATAATTTATATCATCAGCCGTAGTATCCGATGTAAACCTAGATACAAATACCATTTTCATGGCTGGAACCATTACTAATGATCTTTGGGAAGTTTGTAGGATTATACCAGTTGAAGCTACGAGAGCAGCCACTGAAGACGCATCAGATAAAGGAAGTGATGACTCCTTTATTCCATGTGTCCAGTCTGGGGATAGCAACACTCATGGTTTTAAGGGTTATTGTTCCTTCCGATGTATCCTTTCTGACTTCAGTAGCTGCCCCCTCCGTCACAACACTAGCATACGACTGGCCACGAAAAGATTCAGTTGTATCTATGACACTTTCAGAAACTGTTCGTGATACAGTACTCCCAGCAGAAACCAAGGCTTTACGACTAGGTAAATTTTTTCCTGGTGCCTTTTTCGTAGATCTTTTGCGTTTCTGTCCAGAAACACGAACTCTTCAAGATATTGGTACTTCTCGAACATTGAAGAAAAGTTTTCAAATCGGTCGATAATGAGGAGAATTCACTTTTTATCGGTGCTAACTCCGATCGCAAATCTTTTACAAAATTGTAAAAGTCGGCAGAAAGTTTTCTACAATGTTCACAGCACCAACGAACACCAACATTTTCCCTAATTGAATTCGTAGGGACACGACATTTTTAAAGATGTTAATTACTTTTTTATTAATTAGAAATAAAAAATATATGGGATTTCTATTCCTTAATTTTATTTATAAAAGCAAAGAGTTGGCAACTCTGTAATGACAACTAAACAAAAAGAAAGAAGAGAAAAAATGTTATGTTACAACAACTAAAAAAGTAATGAAACAAGATGTAGAGGTGCACTTGCCACCAAAACATTTCTTTTTCAATTTTTATTTTGGTCTTAATGATCATTAATGATCAGCATAAAGCGACCTCTGAATGTGGAGAGGTAAGGAAAAGTACCTGGTTATTTTCTAGCTTCTTGGATTCTCTCAGCTACTTGTTATCACGCTTTGCTAGCTGCCTGGAAGTTCTGAGATCCATTTTTGGTCTGTATAAGTTTCTTGGTATAAAATTTCATTTTCCTCTGCCATTTTGCCTGTTATCCTATCCCAGTGAAGTTCTGATAATCCATATATTGGTATAACCATTCCTTTATATTTTTTTGGTTACATATTTTTCCTTTCGAAACTAGTTTATTTGGTGAGTAAAAGTGATGATTAGAATTTTATTTTTAAATAATCCATAAAAACGCATTAAATAATTATTTAGATACGGCCGATTTTATTTCTGTTAATTTTTACCTGCCTGTATTTAATTTATCTTCATCATCACGTTTGATGCAAATTGAAACTTCATCATCATCTAAACCTTTGATATTAAATCTGGGTGCCATCTCGCGTTTGTGGTGAGTTTTATTCAAATATTAACAAGAACAGAAATATCATTGGAGTTTTTGTTTTTTCTGTTAGGATTGGCACCCATAATTCAACATCCACTGGTGGTCGAGATTTGCAAATAGGAATAACGATTACCAGGCGCTAATGAGTTTTTTGCATACTGTAGGGCAGTTCGCTAAACAGCAATAAACTCAAACCCTCTGCTCTCACCACCAGTTCGATCATAAGCTACGATTGATTACACCGTTTGAAATGCACTCACCATGTGGCTGGTGGCAGTTCTGGTAGTTCATTGCTAAAGTAATATCAAATACTGAAAAGGAAGACGGAGAACTGCCAAATTTTTGTATAAAAAATCGAAAACAAGCTACCATTTTTTATCAAACCAATGAAGTGGCCTAAATTCGAGCCAAATCGACGCATAGCTGCTTAATTGACAGTGCTTAATTGAATCCAAATTTTTGGAAACCATCAACCCAAAAAAGCATAAAAAATAATTTGAAGAGGGTTGTAGTATAACTAAATACTCATCCAACACCGAATTATAGTGTTTATTCAATATTAAGTGTATTAAGTAAGAGAATATACAGGTATAAAAGATCATCGAGTATATAATTTGGATCAACACATAATTATTAGCCAAATGTCAATAATTCGATATTTTAGTTGTGATGGATTATTATTTAATTAGTCGTGATCGTGATATTCACACTCAAGCTCTCTTCGAAAGATCTTTCGTCGGTGATGCCTAATGTTCTGGTTGGAGTAACTATTGTGAGTACATTTTTTACATTCTCTTATGATATCATTCTCTTTGAATTTTAAAATATTGATTCGCTGTCGGCAGAATTTTTGCATATCTATTTTTATAACTAAGCATACAACCTGATTTGGTGCCTTAATGTGAGTCGAAACAAAGACCATAATTGATTTTTTGTTTTTTTTTTTTTTGTTTCTATATTTTTTTCTTGATATGTAAAATATTTATTTTAAGTAATTTAAGAATATTTTTCGATAGTTATTATTAACTTTAGTTAACTACAATTATTGGAATAATTATGAATATGTTTTGAACGTTTTCTGGCCATGTATACCAGATACATGGATTTTCTTTTGATTTTTATGAATAAATTTGTTATGGATTCAGTGTAAACCACATTTTAACCTGTTTGATTACAGTTTAGCTTAGCTAGTTAGGTCTATGGAATGTTGGGTGTCAGGTCGTCAAATAGCTTCGAAGGACCTTAAAAGTATCTGACCAGGTCAGGTGGGCATGATAGGCTGTATAACATCTCAAAGCCTGTCAACTTGAAACATGCCAATGAAGGTTTATCCTCTTTCTCTCCTAAGTTCATTTCTCTATTCATAAACAGCACGTATAAAACAAAATGATTTTGGTGTAGTGTAAAAAAACAAGCGTGATGAAGCTTAACCTACCCCTCCGGCGAGCTGATAGGCTGGACTATATACGTGCCTCGCTTCAATGACCGTATTCTGCAATCAAACCAATGGTTATATGCTACAAAGAAGAACACACAGGTAATGAAACAAAAAAAAATAACATCGGTCGAACATATAAACGGGATATATCTAAATGTTTTACAAAACATAATACACATCACTCTAAACATAATTCAAGCCACTATACAAAATTGGGCCTCAATCGCACAAACACTAGCCGTTTGGAGTTATATAAACATCGGGCGAAAATATATATGTGAGCTATATCTAATTTTGAGTCAATTTCAGCAAAACTTCTCATACATTAATCTGGACCTAATTCAAAATTTTGTCTCTATCGGACAAATATTGGGGGTTTGGTGCAATATTTGGCATTAGATATGTTATTTCGAACCATATTAAAGGAATATTAAAAAAAAAAAACTTAAAAACATTTAAAGGAAATAATATATCATTATCTGTATATGGCCGATATTTATTTTGATATTCGAAGCTAGTGATGTACAGTGAGAGCATCATATCGAAAACGTGATTGCCGAATGTACCCAGACGCCGAAGATGCCCAGTCTGCCCTATAGATTTTATAGTGTAGCAAATCTCCTATCAAAAACTATAAGTATTGGACCACCTTTTATAACGGTTCAAACCTGATTTTGAAATCTTGGCGAGTTTAGACATGTTTTTATACCCTTCACCACACTGTGGTACAGAGTCTTTATGCATATGTTTGTAAAAGGCAAAAGAAATCGAGATAAACCCATGGTTCCTTTTGAGAATATGCATAGAATCACTTTCTGATTCGATTTATGCATGTCTGTCCGTCCGTCTGTTGATGTTAAATTGTAAACAAGGTGCAGGTCGCATTTATAATCCGATTTGGCTGAAATTTGGCACAGCTCATTTATATGGCCCAAGGACGAACCCTATTGAAATTGGGAAAGTCGGTTCAGATTTAGATATAGCTGCCATATATATTTTTGCCCGATTTACGGACTTTAGTCCCTGAAAAACATTCAATTTGCATGAATTTTGGCATAGCGCACTAAATTTAGTCTAAAATGATGTGTGCTAAGTTTCGTAAAAATCGGTTCAGATTTAGATATAGCTCCCATATATAGTTTCACCCGATTTTAGGTAAATAGTGCAACAAAGTCCTTCAAAATCTTTCGATTTGCACGAATTTTGGCATAGCGTACTAAATTTAGTCTAAAACAATGTGTGCTAAGTTTCGTGAAAATCGGTTCAGATTTAGATATAGCTCCCATATATAGTTTCGTCCGATTTTAGGTAAATAGTGCACCAAAGCCCCTCAAAATCTCTCGATTTGCACGAATTTTAGCATAACATTCTGAATTAAGTCTAGAAAGACGTGTGCTAAATTTTGTGAAAAGCGGTTCAGATTTAGATATAACTCCCATATATATTTTCGCCCGATTTTTGGTAAATGGTACACCAACCCTCAAAATCTCTCGATTTGCACGAATTTTGGCATAGCGTACTGAATTAAGTCTAGAATAATGTGTGCAAAGTTTCGTGGAAATCGGTTCAGATTAAGATATAGCTGCCATAAATATATTTTCGTCCGATTTTATTTAAATAGTGCACCAAAGTCCCCATATATCTTTCAATTTTGGGATAGCGTACTAATTTAAATCTAGAATGATGTGTACAAAGTTTCGTGAAAATCGGTTCAGATTTACATACACCTCTATATATATTTCCGTCCGATTTTAAGTTAATGGTGCACTAAAGATCCATAGCTAAGTCGATTGACACAACGTACTGAAGTTAATATAAATTAATCTCTGATAAGTTTCTTTGAAATCGGTTCAGATATAGATATAGCATAGCTTCCATATATAATTTGCTGAATATACACCCAAAGTGGTGAAGGGTATCATATAGTCGGCCCAGTCCGACTTTACTGCTTTCCTTACTGTTTTTTTAAAACTAATTGATTTATTTTTAATATTTTGAATTCTATTGGGAGAAAAAACTCCTTACAAAAAATTATCAATATTTCTCCACTTTTTAAGGTAGATCGCATGAAACGTTAGCCGCATTTTCCCATGTGAATGTAATTTGTTATTCCGGGTTCTTGAGTTTATTTTGGGCTTGAGTAGCATAGGTCCATGTTAAAACATAGCCTCCATATAAACTATATTGATTTTAGGTACTTTGAGGGTTTTCACATTCCGGATTCTTGGTGAATTAGAATGGTTCTCCAAGAAAGTTTACAAAATTTCTATAAGTCCAGGTAATTTTCTAAACCCTGAAGTTCCTAGTCCAGTTAATGAACATGAATCTCTGTAATTTCTTCTATCATTTGCCGAAATAATCAATATGAAGTCTACGACCTTTTTAAAACATTTTGAATACACGCCACATGATAGAGGGTAGACAAAAAGTTTGTCCCAATCGAACTTAAGGACGTTTTTACTTGTTTTAAGATCCGACTAGAGCAGCCCTTGCTGTTAAGAAAATATTCCCTTCTTTCAATGCAGTGAATAGTTTTTCAAACTACAAACCGATGGACACGGTTTCGTATTCCAGGGATAGAACAAAAATATGAAAGATAACATAGCACCGACCAGAGAATAATATAACCACAGTACAAAATTGAAGAAAGCGTATGTAACCAAGAGGAGTAAAGGGTAAAAAGCTATATGGTAAAGTTGAAAATTTCGGCTATTTCAACCCTGGCTAACGACCAACTTTGAGGTGAAATTTTACTGTAAAATTTCATAACCATTTCGGACTAGATTTAGACTCCAACCACTTTTTTTTTGACTCCGACTCCTACACCAGCAATGTTGAAATACTAATAAACTCTGGCTCCGATGACTAAGTAGTTATGCACTGAATTATTGAGCCTCGGAAATTTTATAATATGTCTAAGGGTTATGCTTACGCCGACTGGTTAATTCGTTGTTAATAGTATGTTCTCATAAGCTTCTCCTCAGTAAGAGTTCTGATAAATGTGATTCTGATACAACTACATAAGGAGATTAGTTAGCCGGAACTCCTTGTATAGAATCGTATTTTTTGGAAACATTTAGTTTTTTTTCTTTGGTATTTTTGGAACATTTGAATATACCGTCCATAACTCGACTCGTCGTTAAGTTCGCCGAGTCGAACATTTTATACCCTCCCCCATAAGGTAGAATTCCAGGCTTCCAGGAGAAAATGTTGGGCTAAGATCTTGAAGATATCGAAAATGACGCGTAACGGTTGAAAAACGATTTTTGAAATTTTCAAAATAATATGGTGGCGGCTACATGGGGGCTCTACCAAAACGGTGACCGATATTGAGAATGCAAATCATAAAATCCCAGAGACATGAGGCATGTATTCATTTTTCATAGGAAGATGTCCCAAAACATGGGGGTCCCGTTATATGTGAGCTATACCAAAATGTCAACCCATATATCCCAAACAACCTAACACCAAATATGCTAGAAGTACTAGCAATGTATAAACAATATGTATGAGCTCTATCTTAAATATATATATCGTGATTTTCACAGACGGACATGGCTAAATTGGCATTTAATTTTATTTTGATTAAAAAATATATATACATAGTTTATGGGGTCTCCGATAACTATTTCGGGGTGTTGCAAATGGATTGACAATTTAAAATACACTTCACCTTAGGGTAGAGGCCATAATAAGAACTTTATTACTTTACTTTACATCCTCTTATCAAGTGAATTAAAGAATGGCCTACTATGCATTAAAGTCATTGAGTACCCCTAGCACATCGAAGTAATTTAATTAGCAAACCCTCCACAAAAAAAGAAACTGTAGGGACATCTGAAGTATAAGCAACGACAATACTTATACGACCCAATGAATGACATGAGTTCATTAAACAAATGCATCTAGATTTTTATTAACCTACAAATCTATTCATAGATCTTTCGAAACACTTGCTAATAACAGTTTATAGAAAACTTAATTATTTCATCAACTAAACGTAAAGAAAAACATGTTCATATTCCTTCAATTTATTTCCATCCACCATTATACGCATATGAATGCATAAGCATTCGCAACATCAGCATCATCATCTACAGAGAATGCCATTGTGGCCACCTTCCAGTTTCTTCTACTTCCTCTTCCGTTTCCTCTGTTGTGCAGTAAGGTAATTAAATTCTCATATTGTAAATCGTTTGAATTTGCATTGTTTGAATTTCATGTCATTTCCAGATATCACACAAAAATACACATTCTTCGCACACTCACACACATACTCACCAACATATAGGAACTCATACAACAGCATAATATGCATCTATCAACAAGGTATTTAGGCTCACTACATATAGGTGTTTAATACATTTTCCGATATGTCTCAGTGTGTGTGTTTGTGTGGGTATATGTTGATTTGGTCCCTGGCTTATATAATCACTATATTTCTGATGTGGTGTATATTTTAACACTGAAGGCAAAAGGTATGGCTTCAGATGATAACTTACTCAAAAATGCAAAATATTTAGACCTGAAGTCATGGCCGAAAGATACCCACATAAGCCTTTTGAATGGCGATAATATAGAAATATTTTATCCGACTCCAAAAAAAGTCTCATAAATCCTGAGTAAAATATAATCTGGAGAACAAACTTAAATTCGGTCAATAACATAAATATAGTCGAATCTTAATACTACTATAACAACATACTTATAATGTATTCGACCGCAGAACACTTTACAATTTTATCCTGCCCTAAGCATCATGGCATAATTATGAAAGGTAGTCTCATTTACCATAAGCCATCTATCAATTCTACCAATATAAAAAAACCAGTGAGCGGAGCATTACAGTCGGACGGGGCCGACTATATGAAACCTTACGCAACTACCACGTAAATCTAACTCTCTGCTCGAACTCTCTGCTCTCTCGATTATAGGTCAACAACCTGGCATATTTTTGACGTCTTTTTGCCCGACGTGAATATTTTCGCCATTGGTTGATTTTACTCACAGAATATTGATCGATCATCATCTAAACAGCCGTTTTAACTATTTGATCAGATCCTCTTCACCGTGTAAAATATGTGATGCTCTGCATATAATAATGGCCTCTAGAGCGACTGGAAAATCTGACACAAATAAATATTTCGGTTCATGGGGAATGGGTTGTGGACAAAGAATAAGCATGGTTATTTTGATAAAGATCGCTCAACAATAATAAATCGAACATCACAACACATTACATGGGGAAGGGAATCTGTGTAACAAATTAGAATGGCTGTTTTGATCGGACAATTTTCAGCGGGTCAAATTAACCGAGACCTTTCTGTGTAAAATCACAAACATTTACATTATATGGCAGGGTAAGAAAGAGTAACATTTGATCTCTAATCGATCAAATATCGCGAAATATTGTCCATGCACGGAATATAGATCCTCAGAAAATTATTGTTACCTGGTAGTTGTGTAGGTTGTCATATGGTCGGCCCCATCCGAATATACTGCTCCGCTCACAGGTTTAATTTATTTTTTATTCACCAAAAATTCGTAATGTCAAATTATAACCACATAAATGCGGCTAATGTTTCAAAATACTGAAAATAGGGTGGTACCATTCTATGATAAATATACTAAAACCTAAACTGACATTGATAGTTAGAGCGAATTCGATTGAAAAACATGCCCAAACCCAAAAATACCGAATAATGGGTGTACCATTATATGGGGGCTACCAAAAATACCGATGTTTGGGATGTAGCGTTATATGGGAGATTCTCATGAGAATCTGAAAAATCAAAATAAAGCCAATTCGAATAAAAAGTACGCAAAACCTCCAAAATACCGAATATATGCGGGCTAACCGGAAATAAGAGAAAATGTTGAAAATTTTTGGTAGGGAAAATTTATCTTTTAAATTGCTTCCAAATTGGTTGAAACACGTGCACAATCTCCCCAATGTACAGACCTTTGGGGTGTAGCGTTTATATGGGACCTTCCCTAAAAGTTGGACCAATATTAATAATTTTTAGTAGGAAGATTTACTATCGCACCGTGGTACCAGAATAACAAATTACAAGTAATAAGGTAGAAACATGTACCATAACCCATCAAAATACCGTATATTGGAGGGTTTCGTTATATGGGGGCTAACCTGAAACATAAGCCAATATTGATAATTTTGTCATAGATCTGATAGCAAATGCGAATTCAAAATACCAATTACAGCTAATCGGTTAAAAATGTGTCCCCTAAATACTGAATATTGGACCGATATACCCATTTGCAATACGAATCATCCTAGGAGTAATGCTTTATTTTCGATTACTTTTGAACCAAGGAGTGGATAACACTGTAGATACTACCTGCTAGGAATTATATTAGTTTGGGGAAAAATAAATCCATTATTTTTATATGAACTATAGGACTTAATTTTACATGCTTCGGCATGTCCAAATATGCACCGTTTTGTTGTATGATTGTTTTGTTGTTGCCATTTTAAAGGTAACTTCATAATGCCTCTCTCAACGAAGTCCTGCTCTCTATTTGCAAAAACTCCAGTAGTCGATTTTAACAATCCTCCTTAGATACCAATTTTTTATCATTAAAGAAAGATAATACTCGCTTGGTCTCAAGTCAGGACTGTATGGCGGACGCATTAAAACTTCCCAACCAAGCTCTCGAAATTTCTAGCAAGTTACTGTAGATGTGTGTGGCCTACCGTTTGCCTTGTGGAACACCAGCCCTTTCCTGTTGATCAATTCTGACCGCTTTTGGTCAATTGTAAATGGTTTAAAACAGTTTTTTTTAACATATTTTAGCTGCTAGGCGATTTTACGACTGCTAACATGCCGGTGAACTTCGATCATTTCGTCGATTTTATCGACATTTTCCATTGTTGAACGGAATCTAAAACCACAATTGCACGTTACAGTATCGGAACCATAAACACCATTCAAAATTTTAGCCGCTTGGCTTTCATTTTGCATTTGTCAAAGAAAACCTGTAAAATGTTCTGATTTTTTTCTTTGATCACTTCAATTTTTAACACCCTGTAACTCACAACTGAATGCACCAAACAAAAAACAGTAAAATAATTTTTACTGCGAAATGTCACCCTTCCAACGAGCATAAATCTAAAATTGTTCGATCGATACTTTGCGAGAAATTTGTCAGTACTGCCATCTTCCGAAAAAATAATGGATTTCTTTTTCCCCAACCTACTATTTGTTACGATAATGAGATATTCATCGAATGTATGCTGGTGAAAGAAATTCCCATCATATTCATCAAGACGATGAATTCAAGCACTGAATCAATTATTTGTGGCACAACTGCCGTTAGTTAGCAAAAGAGCAAGATCAAATCCATAATGAATATGACCGCTATGCGTATGACTATTGTCATAACGTATACGCACAATAGCTTACTTACTTAGCTGGCTTGTTACAGAACGGATGTTCCATAAGCCGAGCTAAAAAAATATTTCCAAACGCGTAGGTCTTGTGCGCAAATCCACCGATTTGGAATACCACGTTCCAACATGTTTTTTTTTCTACTTGGTCTTTCCATCTAATTTGTGGCCTTCCCCTTCTACGGGAACCATCAGTAGGCTCATTTTTATATGCCTTTTGAGCTGGGGCATTTTCATTCATTCGCACAACATGGCCTAGCCACCGTAGTCGCTGCAGCTCAATACGATTGACTATGTCGAAGTCCGCGTATAAATTGTAAAGCTCGTGGTTCATTCGACGCCGATATTCACCGTCGACGCAGATCGGCCCGTAGATCTTTCGGAGAATTTTTCATTCAAACACCCCAAGAGCTGCCTCACCTGCTTGCGCAAGTACCCGTGCTTCTGATCCATATAATAGCACGGGTAGTATCAGCGTCTTGTAAAGTGTGAGTTTGGGCTGGCGGGAGGTGGCCTTGTTTCTAAACTGCTTACTTAGACCATAGTAGCATCGGTTGGCCATCACAATCCTTCTCCGAATTTCGAAACTGATGTCATTCGTTTTATTTATGGCGATACCATGGTATATAAAGTCTTTGACTACCTCAAAGCTGTAGTTCTCAAGTTCCACAGTTGGTCCGAGTCTACTGGACGTCTTGCGCGTTGATACCATCAGCTTGGCCTTCTCGCCGTTTACTGCCAGACCCACTTTGGCAGACTCCTTTTCAATTGGTTCAAGGTGGCTGTTACCGCTCGCAATGTTCGACCCATTATATCGATGTCATCGGCGTAGGTGTCATCTTTGCGTCTCGTATGATCTTTTCCAGCAGGATGTTAAAAAGATCACACGACAAACTGTCACCTTGTCTGAATTGAAGGTCTCCGATAGGTCCTTTCCTACTTTAACTGCTGACCTTGAGCCACTTAAAGTTATCCTGCATAGCCGTATTAATTTTGCAGGAATGCCCAACGTAGACATGATTTTTAACACCTCTGAACGGATAGGGCTGTCGAATGCGGCTTTATAGTCGACAAATAGGTGGTATGTGTCGATGTGTTTTCGTGGGTCTTTTCCAGAATTTGGCGCAGAGTGAAAATCTGGTCAATGGTGGATTTGCCAGGTCTGAAGCCGCATTGGTATGGTCCGATGATGTCATTGACCATTGGCTTCAATCGTTCACACAGCACACTGGATAGCACTTTATATGCGATGGGAAGGAGACTTATTCCTCTATAATTGGCACATATCGTCTTGTCTCCTTTTTTGTGCACGGGACACAGGATGCTGAGATTCCAATCATTGGGTATGCATTCATCTAGCCAAATTGTACTAATCACCTGGTGCATGCTCCTGACCAACATCTGCCCACCAGTCTTGAATAGTTCGGCTGGTAACCCATCGGCTCCTGCTGCTTTGTTGTTCTTGAGCCGATTTATTGCTTTTATGACCTCATCTTGGCTAGGTGGTATACACTCTATACCAGGGACGTACGCAGGGGGCGGCCCTGGGGGCCCGGGCCCCCCGAAATGAATTTTTTTCACAGTAAATGTATGTTTGCAACAGCGAATTTTTTCATTTTGTACTACCGGGCCCCCCGAAATGAAATCCTATGTACGTTGCTGCTCTATACCATCATCTCTTATTGGTTCTGGGGTATCTTCTTCAGCGCCACTATTTGATACAACAAGCTTTTCAAAATGCTCCTTCTAGATCCTCAACACGCTGTCGGTATCGGACAATAGCTATGTGACAAATTTTGCGCTATAGCATAAGAATACACACGCAGAGGTTTATAGCGCCGTCTAGCGGCATATCATAGCAACGCTTTTCAAATTTTGGATAAATTCGAATACTACATTCGCTGCAAAATTTGTTCAATGTACCACTAGGATGAGAACTATATGCTCTATTGCTTCTTGTTTGATTATTGTTTGAGATTTTTTTCTGTTATAAAACTTGGTTTAATTCAGAATATTCCGTTGTTAAATTCGAAGTTTCGGCCCTGAACCAAAGTAAAGTTAAGGATCTATTAGATTTCGTTAGGTTTGTGTACATGTAATATCAGCTTACTTACAAAGGTCGGCATTTGATGCAATTAATTTAAAAAAAACATTTACTGAGCATTCATGTAACAGGACATTAGAAATTGGCCAATATACAAATGTGTATGATATACAAATTTCGGAACCGAAAAATTTAGTTGATTATATATTTTTCGCCATAATTTATGGCCACACTCTCGCCCTCGACTGTACATATACGAGTACAGGTTGCATTGCACAAAATGCAGAATTACTTGAACAACGACGTTTATATTTGTCACATAATATTTTACCCACTATACACTAACACCAACACACATTGACACCTCGATATGAGTGTGTATGTATGGATAGATGTTTTGTACGTACATCATCTGCACTCACACGCAAACACACACATGCACACTGGCTCACTTCCCTATTGTATTTACTACAAACACACACACACACAGTTGTGTGATGTCTTTTATGAATTTGATTGACAGAACTAATTTAGCATCACAGTCAAATGCTATTTTCTCCAATGGGGATTTTTTCTTTATGTCGTTGTTATTGTTGTTGTTGCTATTGTGGGTATAGCTTCTGGTACTGGCTGCCCCTCTGTGTGTGTTGTGTTACTGCCATGTTTGTTGGTTATTGAATGTTATTGAATTGAATTTCAAGCTGAAAATTTGTAAATTAACACATATTGTCGAACAGAGAGTATTTGATTTTTTTCTTGCCTTGTTGTTGTTGGTGTGCACTTGTGTATGTGTGTTTGTGGGGGTTTCAATTCAAGTGTCAGAAAAATATGCGGTTAATAAATAATCAAAATTTCGAAAATTGTGTATTTAAACAATAATGGACATATGTTCGGAACAAAAAAGCACACACACACACACACGGAGCAATAGACATGAAAACAGCCAGACGTCTATTTGCCTAAAATCAATTGTTTAGATATTGTTTGAAAACTAAATTGTAAATTGTGAAGGAAAATATATTGGGTTTCTGTATGGACTAGTGGGATTAGTGTGTTTGCAAACCGAACACGATCGTAGGTTGGGTAAATGTGAGTGTGTAATTATTCACCACACTTAAATGTTAAAAATTTGTTGAAATTGTATAAATCTGCACTAAATTCACTTCTAATCTAATGATATTGAGTAGCGTACAATTATACTCGAATAAGATTCTAGACTCATCGATTTAATAAAATTACAAATATATAAATTCAAATAAAAACAAGTGAAAAGGCGTTAAGTTCGGCCAGGCCGAACTTTGAATACCCTCCACCATTCTTGAAATGAACATATTAAAAAAATGAACCTATACCGATAATTCTACAAACCGGTTTATGTAAACCATTGTGTACACCAAAAACAAATTTCAGCAATTGTTAATGAAAACTCCAAAGCGTGGACTGATACTAATAACGCATGGTAGAATATACAATCCTCAAACTACTGCAATTTAGATTACAAAATTAGATTACATAGTGTAGGGATTAGCGAATATTTGGGATTATAATTATATGTCTCAATTCTTAACTTCAGGAGGTATAATTATATGGGAGTGATGCCTAAATGCTGGCCGATATATTTAATTATCGTCGATCTCCTCAGAAAGCAGAATGATTACAACCGATGGCTATGTAGGGTAAAACTGACTACTTCGAGTAACGACTATACCCTATACTATGGTAGAATACGCCTATAAGGAGACAACCCCTACACAGGGAACTAATCAGCTGACTATTTTAATATATGGAGGGGGTTGTATGGGAACTACCCCTAAGGCAGCCAATATTATTAATTTGTTACCATATGCGACTACAAAATACCAAATTACAGCGAATTCGGTTGCAAAACTCGCTCAATAACCCCAAAATAACGAAAATAAGGCGTCTTATATGGGGGCTACCCGAAAAATGGGCCTATATTTATAATTTTTAGTGAAGAAATTTGGTACCCAAAAAGAACGCAATGTACCAAATTTCACAAATGTCAATCAGCCACATTTTGGATCTTTTGTGTACCATATTCCTTAAATTGGACGTAAATATATACGAGAGCTAAATCTGAACCGATATCACACGTTAGTCTATATATTAATACGCTTTGCAACATTTTGCGTCTTTGTTGCACCATTTACTTAAGATCGGATGAAAATATATGTATGGGAGCTATATTTAAATCTAAATCGATTGAGCCAAAAAATAGTCGGCTGTTCCAAATTTCATCTCATTCGGATAATGAATGTACTTGTACTTGTTTACAATTTAAAATGAACAGAAAGGCTGATTCTATGTATATTGTCAAAAGGAAATGGACCTATCATGTTTCCATTTTAAATTTACAAACATATATCCTGTGTGGAGATGTGTCGTGAAGGGTATACAAATTTTCTTCTCAAAAAAGTAAAAATTTTTTTATCAGGGCTAATCGGGAAAAGTCAGTAATATTTAAAAATATGATATACTAGCGTAGGCCCACTACTTCGTTAGTGGACGAATATTATATTTTGTTATTACAGAGAACAGACCCTACTTCTCAACCTTGATTCTTATTCTAAATTTCAAGTTTTTAGCACTGTCCAGTCACATGCTACGCAATTGTACCAAATCTAGTACATTTTAGAGTACTTTTCGTATACTTATAGTGCTAATTTTCAGAAAACAATTTAATAAATCTATCCTACACTCCATCAGTAATGCCCATTTGAAATTTCAGAGTTCTAGCTCCACCGGTTCGCAAAATTCAAATGGTAACATATTTAGTACTTTTCGTGCAGTTCTGTACGAATTTCCAAAAACTCAGACTGATCTGATACCTTCGGACTAAGAGTGATCTTAACACAAAATTGCAAGATTCTAGTCATGCTACTTTGACCAGATTCCCTACCGGTGTAAAATTTCGTGGTGTTCGGGTTGCAATTGTGGCCTCTAAAGCGACCAGACAGACACAGACACAAAAAGTTTTTGGTCCATTTCATCCCTTAAATATGGTCCATTTTATCCCTTAAATTACATTTTAATTATGTAATGTTCAATTCAATTACGTTGATTTTGTGTTGCTTAGTGTTCTAAGGAATTCTTCGAAAAGCTTACGCCATTTCTGATTGAACAAGGAAGGATACAATGATGGAAAAGAGGTGTGGTTAGTTTTGAGCACAAACAAAGACAAATGGGAGCCATTGATTAGACTAGCAGGCAGCCGGGTGGGGGAGTTCGGATCTTCTTTGAGCTCATTATCACTTCCTAAACATAAACTAAAAATTATTATAGACTCCCAGTTTTTAAAAATACTAAATTTGGAGGGCCTTGGATTCTGAACAACACCTGCACCCTTGTTGATTCAGAATATGATACAAAAAAATAAAATCTAAAACAAAATATGAATCAATCCTAACAAACACAAAAGGAACTCCTGATGTTGTTTGGAGTTCAGTCTCTTTACCCTACCCATCCTTGGTCTCGTTGGCAAAATTTTTAAGAGACCCCAAAAGCGAAATATTACCTCACGTCATTACCTCACCACATTAGGAAAACAGATGATTTACAATTCCATATTTTATGTTAATAATAACATATTCAAAATCCAAATATCGGTTTATTATTTAGAAACATTTCTAAGGCTTATAAAAAGGATGGAATCTAGGTTTATATTCTATATTAAAATTCTAGACATACTTTAGTACTTCTTCCAAATTTCGTGCAAATCGAATGATATATAGGGACTTTGGTACACCATATACATTACATCGGACGAAAATATATATGGGAGCTATATCTAAATCTGGGCCGATTTTCAGGAAACTTAACACACATCATTCTAGAGCTAATTCATTACGCTATGCCAAATTTCGTGCAAATCGAAAGGTATATAGGGACTTTGGTACACCATTTACATAAAATCGGACGAAAATATATTAGGGGGCTATATCTAAATCTGGACCGATTTTCAGGAAACTTAACACACATCATTCTAGAGAAAATTCACTACGCTATTGCCAAATTTTGTGCAAGTCGAAAGGTATATAGGGACTTTGGTACACCATTTATATAAAATCGGAAGAAAATATATATGGGAGCTATATATAAATCTGGACCGATTTTCAGAAAACTTAACACACATCATTCTAAACCTAATTTAGTTCACTGTGCCAAATTTCGTGCAAATCGAAAGATATATACACCATATACATTAAATCGGACGAAAATATATATGGGAGCTATATCTAAATCTGGACCGATTTTCAGGAAACTTAACACACATCATTCTAGAGCCAATTCAATACGCTATGACAAATTTCGTGCAAATCGAAAGCTATTTAGGGACTTTTGTACACAATTTACCTTAAATCGGACGAAGATATATATGTGAGCTAAACAAATGAGCTGTGCCAAATTTCATCCAATTCGGATCATAAATGCGACCTATACTTTGTTCACAATTTAACATGGACAGACAGACAGACAGACGGACATGCATAGATCGTCTTAAAAAGTGATTCTATGCATATTCTCAAAAGGAACCATGTGTCTATCTCGTTTCCTTTTGCCTGTTACAAACATATGCACAATGACATAATACCCTGTACCACAGAGTAGTGAGGGGTATAAAAACTATAGTGCGGTTAAATGCATATAACGATTTTATAGTATAGAAAGTTACATTTTCAGGCTCCTTTGGTATGTTAGGTATTCTAAAACGTGGACCAACAACTTAATTGCAACACTTATTACTCGAATCGAATATTTACGATTTTATAGAACAAAAGATTGATATTTTGTATACGATACGGAATCTTGATCTGTTCTATCCATTTATTTGTCAGTTGTTTTATACACCTAAGTAGATTTAAATTGCCAATTTTCATTCAATTTTAAAGATTTTATAGGCATAACGAATAAATCTTAGACCGATCTATCCAATTTTTTGTCACTTGCACTTGTCACTTCAAACAAAATGTCATCGACCTACGATAACTCTTTCTATTTTTAGCCACAGTTAATATGATCTCTCGAAATAGTGCATCCCTGGTTCAGAATCTCCAAAAATAAACCCTGGCGCATACGTTATTACAATAATAATACGCACACTGGTACATAAATATACAGTCGAATTCGGATATGCGAAATCCGGTTTATCGAAAAAATCAGTTAATTGAAACTAAAAATGTTAAACTAATATTTCGGATGAATTTTCAAACACGTTGCTTCGCTTAAAAGAAAACCCGAAAATTGAAAATCTCTATAAGAGAAAGACTTTTTTGTTGAAAAAAAAATACAAATATATATGAAACGAGCACCGTTTAAAAGAAAAAATATCATTTTTGTAAAAGCGACGAAATTCATTAAAATTTTTAGGTGCAGCTCTAAAATTATATTGCACCCTTTTCCAAGCATCCAAGCTAATGTCTACGAAAAAATAAGTTCTTATTCAATTCATTTTATAATATGATTTATAAATTTCACGATTTTTCAGATATTGATGAAAACTTCGTTTAAGCGTAACGACTTTCGCTTATCCGAAGTTCTCTTAATTGAAAATCCTGCTTAACAGAAAACCAGTAGTGTTGGCGGGTTATTTTGTTATTGCAAAGTAGTCAGGAATAATCCCAGTTTGTTGGTATTATAAAAACAAATATTTATTAGGCAAGGCCGGGAGGTAAGGCAGGGACAATATAGTCAGTTCCCTTAGTTTTTATACCCTTCACAACACTGTGGTATAGGGTATTATGGGAGAAAATCGGTTCTGATTTAGATATATGTCCCATATATATTTTCGTCCGATTTTATGTAAATGCCCCCAATTACTGAATTGAGTCTAGAATGATGTGTGTTAAGTTCCGCGAAAATCGGTTCAGATATAGATCCTATATTTCTTTTCGTCGGATTTTATGTAAATATTGTACCAAAACCTCTATATTTCTTTAGATTTGCCCGAAATTTAGCCAAACTCACTGAATTGAGTTTAGAATGATGTGTGCTAAGTTTCGTGAAAATCGTTTCAGACTTAGATATAGCTCCCATATATATTTTCGTCCGATTTAATGTAAATGGTGCACTAAAGTGTCTATATATCTTTCGATGTGTACGAAACTTGGATTAGCGTACTGAATAGACTCTAAAATGATGTGTGCTAAGTTTCAATTTAATGTACAAAACTGCCTATATAACATTCGATCTGTACGAATTATGTCTTGAATGATGTGTGTTAAGTTTCGTGAAAATTGATTCAGATTTATATATAGCTCCCACATATATATTTTCGTCCGATTTTATGTTAATGGTGCACCAAACTCCTAATGTTTGTCGGATTGATACAACATTTTGAACAACGTGTAAAATTGAGACTAGAATGACGTTATTGCCTTTTTTTCAAATTGGTGCAGATCAAACATAGCTTCCATATGTATTTCGAACGGGTGTCTGATTGCAATTAAATTTTGAACTGTGCGGCATACCGAATAGTGTGTATCAAGTGTGCAAACGACTCTAAATCTGCCCGAATGAAATTAAATTTAGCATAGGTTGCAGAAAGACATGTGAATGGATTGATGTTAGGCGATTCACTTATAAATAGAGATCACACATTTAAATTTGTTCAAGCTCATGTCAGTGATCCTTTGAGGGATAAATATGTAGAATATACTCAAAGTGGTGAAGGGTATCATATAGACGGCCCAGCCCAAATTCTCAAACACATTTTTTGGAACAAATTAAAACCTGTATAATTTGCAACAAAAAATAATGTCAAGTGAACTTACTTACACTTGGCTGGCTTATGACAGAACGGTTGTTCCAGAATGCCATTTATGGAACACCTTTACCAGCAGGATGTTCAACAGGTCACACGACAAACTGTCGCCTTGTCTGAATCCTCGTACGGTATCTTGGCTAGATGGTATACACTCTATACCTTCATCTCTTATTGATTTCGGGGTACCTTCTTCACCGCCACTATTTGATACCAGGAGCTTTTCAAAATTATCATTTCACGCTATCTGTATCAAGCGAACGGAACATCTAATGAAAATTAAACGTATTTGGAATGAAGCATGCAGAATAAAATGGTCTTTAACTTCAAATCATGGATCTGACTTTCTAGGTCATGGCAGACAATTTACAAGGTTGATCCATGTTTTGACATATTCCCCCGGCATAAATCAAAAATCGTGATTTTTGCGTTAATGATGCAATAAGAAATGCAGATCACTCTCTGATTAAGATGGAAGGAAGATTTTAGGTATTTTGAATTCCAATCTCCATACGATACCCTACACAACTACCACGGCCGACCATACGATACCCTACACAACTACCACGGAACTCAAATTTTCTGCGGATGTTTATTCCGAGCCTGGGCAATATTTCGGGATATTTGCACCCTCTTGCCCGATTAGAGGTAAACAGATTCCCTTCAACGTGGGTTGTGTTGTTATGTTCGGCTTTCATTTGTGGTCTATAGATCGACTCAAAAATATCACAAAAAATTAAGTTTTCGGTCCACTTCATTCCAAAATTATTATCTGATCATCACCGAAAATTATAGGCGTTGTTCTTGACCATAACTGGAACCTCATGGAACATTTCAAAGCGATCAGCGCTATAGTTCCGCTCTCTGGAATAATAATGTGTTACTAAATAATATACGAATACAGAGATACTTGTAAATATTTAGGTGTAACTCCCACATCCGAGAACATACAACAATATAATTGGCATTAATTTAAAGGTCAACCACTCTTCTTGGATATAATATAAACTTCTCGGGTCTATATCCTTCAGGGGTAAATATATACGCTATAGAATAAAAATTTTGTCATTTTTCACACAGAAGTCAGGGTCCATTTGACCCGCTAAATATTTTTGGCCCGATCCCCTTTTCCATCGAAAATTTCACATTATTCGGGCCATTACTGCGGCCTCTGGAACGACCAGAAAAACCGACCAAAATTTAGTATTTGGTCCATTTCATCCCCTAAATATTAACCGATCTTTCCCAAAAACCATAGGGGTCTTCATTGGCCAGAACCCATCCTACATGCAAAATTTCGTGAAGATTGGTCCATAACTGTGGCCTATATCGTGTTTACAAATTATAATGGACAGACGGACGGACGGACACACATGTCTAGATCACTAATGCACAAAATAGTACGATAGCGGTGATGGCTAAACACGTATTCTCTTTTTTCTCTCTTCGCCAGTCATTTTTGAATGGGATCTCTCACTTACGCTCTCACACACTTACTCTCACTTTAATTCTGTTCAACTCTGGTCTAGATCGACTCAGCTAGTCGAGATATGACGATCGGTATACCTAAAGGTGTGTCTAGGACCGATATTTTGCGGCGTTACAAACTTTTGGGGCTGCACAAAGCTATAATACCCTGACAACATAGTTGTGTAAGGTATAAATAGTACTTATATATCATTTGGAAATCCCTCAAAAATACACCTAACCATTCCCACAAATAATGTCGAGTGATATGGCAACACAATTCTATTCTCTTGCCAATTATGAACACATTTACTCAGAGTAGCTTTAGCCAAGCAATACATTTTAGTATATCGTATGTATGTCAGTGTGCATAGGTCGGCGAGAGTTTTCTTCGGAGGCAGTCAGTGCCTCCGATACACAACAGGTCGGCACTCTAGCTAGCCACTCAGCTAACCCAACCACATAGTACCCAACAGACAAGCAAACAAATAATTGCTCTTCTGCTAATGAGCGACCGACTGAACTGAACTGACTAAACATTCTGTTGTTGTAGCGCGGTGGACGATTCGCGATGTTTTGATTAAAATCCAACAACTAATATCGGCAATCGCAACAGAGTGTCGGTTTGTCGACTGGTCCCCCACACAAGATAAACCCAACTAGCTAGCTGGTTGACTGGCTAGTCAGTTAGTAAGCGCGAGAGAGTCGTATTGAACGGCTGCCAGCTGTTCTTCTGGAAAAGCGTAACTGAATGCGAACAAAAACCGGTGTATGGAAAAATAAAACGAACTGAACAACAACAAAAAAAATAGTAAACATTAAATAAAATATTAATTAATAATAAAGAAAAGCATATAACGTGAAGGCTTTTAACAGAAATTAATTGTTAATTAAAAAGAAAAGTTAAATATTGCAAAAAGAAGGTATAGTGAGAGTGGAATAAATTTTCAAAGAAATTATAAAATAATAACATAATAGCAACAACAACAAATATTTTTGTTGGTGAATAATAGTTTTATTACAACAATTGATTGATTAGAAAAAAGCAAAAACAACAACAACATAATCACAATAAAGAGGGTGAGTGGAAAAGTCGTATGGCAATAGCAAAATATTGTGATTTTATGTGTGACGACGACCACACGCACACACACACTCATATCTACGTAACTCTTTAGTTATTTTTATCATGTATGTTTGTTTGTGTGAACGTATGTTTATACCCTCGAAGTGTTCGCCTGAAGTGCAACAATAAAATATAATCAGCTGTATGCCATAAATATATCTGTGAGGGGGAACTGCAGCACTGTAAAGGAATATATAGTGTGGAAATAGTATTTAATTCATTATCTCGACTCGGCTCATCGTAGTCGCCGTAGTTTTTGTTGTTGTCATATTACAACAAAGTTATTCTCTATTATTGTTCGACAGTCGTCGTCGTACTAATCGATTGATAATATCTCTGAGAACTAAACAGCAGAAACTTGTTCTACATCTATTACTTAAGTTCGTTCTTAGTTGGTGTTGACCGCCAACACCATCTGTTTTTGTACCTTCAACCCTAACCGCCGACATTGCAAAACCCCCACCACCCACCACTTGGCAAAACCCACAACCAGACGAGATGATTTGTTTACATCACAATGCATTTGAAGAGTATTGCGGCTATTCAACTTATGTGTGTTTTTGCACCAACAAGTGGTTCGGTAGCAGTGTTGCCACTGTTCAATGTGAAGATATTTGTTTGGATTGTCTTAAAAAGTGAAAACAATTGTAATTGTGCTAAATTTGTATGCTACTACAGGAAAGGAAGCTACAAATCTTGAGGCTCGGATTTGATATTCAAAAAAAATAATGAAATTATAATGAAATAAGCTCGTATATTTATACTGTTGTCAGGGTATTATAGCTTTGTGCAGCCCCAAGAGTTTGTAACGCCGAGAAATATTGGTCCTCATATCTCGACTAGCTGAGTGGATCTAGACATTTGTGTCCGTCCGTCCGTCCGTCTGTCCATTATAATTTGTAAACACGATACAGGCCACATTTATGGACCAATCTTCACGAAATTTTGCATCTAGGATGGGTTCTGACTAATGAAGACCCCTATTGTTTTTGGTAAAGATCCGTTAATATTAAGGGGATGAAATGGACAAAAAACTTTATTTTTGTCTGATTTTCTGATCGCTCCAGAGGCCGCAATTATGGCCCCAACATCGGGAATTTTCACATGAAGAAGGGGGTCGGGCCAAAGAATACTTAGCTGGTCAAATACACCCTAACGTTTGTGTGATAAAATGACAAAATTTCTATTCTATATGGACAAAAACCCAACAAGTTGATAGCATATCCAAGAGGAGTGGTTGACCTTGATACCAATAATATTGTCGTATGTACTCGGATGTGGGAGTTACACTGAAATATTTACAGGTGTTTACATATTCATAGATTATTGAGTAGCCCATTACCAAACTAGAGGGCGGAATATAGCGCTGATCGCTTTGAAATTTCCATGATGATCCAGGTATGGTCAAGGACATCGCCTATAATTTTCGATGATGTTCGGACCGAAAACTTAATTTTTTGTGTGTTTCGAGTCGATCACAACACAACCCACGGTGAAGGGAATCTTGACAAGTAATTAGAAGGGCTGTACCCTTGACCTCTAGACGGTCAAGAGGGTGCAAATATCTCGAAATATTGCCCAAGTGCAGAATATAGAACCACAGAAAATTATATTTTAGTTGAAGTTGTGTAGGGTATATACTATACTGCTCCGCTCACTGTTTTTTTTTTTTTTTTTAACTTGCTTTATAGGCCTTCGTTTATGTAATCTGTCAATTTCCATCATATTTCCTATTTCTTGGAAAATATACTCTTCAGAACTTAAATGACACGAGGGGGAAAATACAGAGAATAGTTTTCTTCGGCCTTCGAAGAAATTAAAAAGAAAAAATTTAACACTGTGCACCATGAGCTCTTAATCGTCGGTTTAAATCAGGACCTTTTTGCCAGACCAATAGATGGAATTGGAAGGTCATCCGCCATACACCCCTGACTCAAAAAAAAACAAAATGCTTGGTCACCTTGGTTGACCACGTTTAAGTGTTCAAAGTCTGCTTAAGTGTTCAAACCCCATATTTTAGAGGTATCTCAAACGCAGTCGAAAAGTTTCGGGATAGTCTCCATATAAGGGGTAAGAGTATTATGTCTTTGAGCTTACGTTTCTTTTGAATATGCATAGAATAATTTTCTGAGTCGATGTATGCATGTCCGTCCGTCTGTCTGTCCATTTAAATTTGTAAACAAGGTACAGGTGGCATTTATGATTCGAATTGGATGAAATTTGGCCCAAGGACGAATCCTATTGAAATTGGGAAATATTGGTTCAGATTTAGATATATATTCCGATTTAATGTAAATAGCGCACCAAAATTCCTATATATTTTTCGATTTGCACGAAATTTGGCACAGCGTACAGAATTAAGTCTAGAATGAAGTGTGTTAAATTTCGAGAAAATCGTTACAGATTTAAATATAGTTCCCATATATATTTTCGTCCGATTTAATATAAATGGTAGGTGCACCATTTATATTAAATCCTATATATCATTCGATTTGCACGAAATTTGGCATAGCATACTAAACTAATTCTAGAATGATATGTGTTAAATTTCGTGAAAATCGGTTAAGATTTAGATACAGCTCCCATATATATTTTCGCACGATTTAATGTAAATTGTGTAAAAAAGTCCCTATATATCTTTGATTTGCACGAAATTTTCCATAGCGTACTGAATTGAGTCTAGAAAAATGTTTGCTAAGTTTCGTTAAAATCGGTTCAGATTAAGATATAGTTCCCATTTATATTTTCGTTTTTACTGAAGTTAATATAAATTAAACTCTGGCGAGTTTCGTTGAAATCGGTTCAGATTTATATATAGCCCCCATATATATTTTCGTACGATTTTAGGTAAATGGTGCACCAAACACTTAATTGTGGATATAATGTTGTACACTTAGGAATAGTTTAGTAAAACCAAGTTATATCGTTTCTAGTGGACTTGGGGGTGTTTCATGTGTGTCCATTAGTGTGGAAAAACTCCAGATTTTTGATTAAATTAATGTATTTTCAAAATAAAGAAATATTAAGTTGTGAAATAAATAGCATATTTCTAAAGACCTGAAATCTAGAACAAATTTAACTATGACAAAAATTACAACATTTTGTAAAATAACTGCCCTCTTCATGACATTTCCAGACTTCGTCATTTAAAACCTTAAAATACCTTGTGCGTATTTAAACAACATACTCATATTCGTCCCCAACCACCCCATCGTGTGACATACGACCCTGTAGTAAATGACTACCGCTTTAGTGATACTAGACTGTAATTTAAATCTTTTCATCAATCCCGGTACTTTTCCAGTACACAAAATAACAACAACTACAACAATACCTTTATATTTATTAATGGATAACTTTCGAGAAGAAAACTAATCAAGGCAATTCAATTTGGTGTGATTTCAATTTCATTGTCAACTACTACTATGTAAACCAACATCAAATGCTCCTAGAGATATTTTTTTTGCACTGCCTTTGTGGTTAATTTTTCAATAAAACTCTGCGACTACACACATAATTCCATTTAAAGCGCCAAAGTTAAACAAGAAAAAAAAACAAACACACATAGGCACACAAAAAATATTAAATTGAAATTGATAAGAAGAAGCCCATCCAATCCACTCAATCGTGCAGTGATTTACTTGTACCGGTGCCAAGTTCTGGCAGACATGACAACAAAAACACAAACAATTAACTAAACGTATTTATGACCTTTGGTATTTGAATCAATCAGTTTTTTGTAGATCATTCATAGAAAATTGTTTCTATATGGGGAAAAATACAGATGGGTGGATTTGTTTTAATAATTTTTAATGTAGGTCACTTATTCCACAACGTTCTACATTCGGGATACGGTTTAAATCACCTGTTAAGGGTATGCAACTCGATATTCATAAACCAAAATTTTGATCTCCTAATTTGATTAATGAAAAAAGAAAATTTGGGGTTTCACTTGAGTTAAGGAAAATGTCTAATTCCTCATATTGAATCAGGCTTGGCCGCTCAAAATTTTGAATTGGAATATGTTACATTAATTTTGATGCTCTTTTAAATAATAACCATAACATATCAAAACAACTTTCTCCAAAAAATGCAAACTTCGTCGAACACTGTGAACAGAGATCACTTACCTTAGGCGTACGCACTGTGTTCATAGAAAATAGGAATGGATTTGTATCTGCGACATGACTGGAATAATAAATACTCAACTAACGTAACTTAAGTATTAGATAATTAAAAATTTGTTTATGTTTTTCTTAAACGACATTATAGGCACAAAGTAAAGGTTTATTTTTAATTTAATACCTGGTGTGTTTGGAATTCTTAATAAGTTTTTATACCCTACACAACTATGTTGTCAGGGTATTATAGGTTTGTGCAGCCTCAAGAGTTTGTAACGCCGCGAAATATAGGTCCTAGACCCACCTTTAAGTATACCGATTGTAATATCTCGACTAGCTGAGTCGATCTAGACATGTGTGTCCGTCCGTCCATTATAATTTGTAAACACGATACAGGCCACAGTTATGGACCAATCTTCACAAAGTTTTGCATGCAGGTTGGGTTCTGGCCAATGAAGACCCCTATTGTTTTTGGTAAAGATCGGTTAATATTTAGGGGATGAAATGGACCAAATACTAAATTTTTGTCGGTTTTTCTGGTCGCAATTATGGCCGCAGTTATGGCCCGAACATCATGAAATTTTACATGGAAAAGGGAATCGGACCAAAGAATGAGCATGCCTGTTTCGATAAAGATCGTTCAATATTTTGCGGGTCAATTGGACCCTGATTTTTATGTGAAAAATTACAAAATTGTTTTTCTATGGTGTATATATTTACTCCTAAAGGACATAGACCCAAGAAGTTGATAATATATCCAAGAGGAGTGGTTGACCTTTAAATTGATAACAATCATATTATCGTAGGTACTCGAATGTGGGAGTTACACGTAAATATTCACAGGTGCTTACGTATTCTGATATTATTTATAAACCATTACCACACAAGAAGGCGGAAATATAGAGCTGATCGTCTTGAAATGTTTCATGAGGTTCCAGTTATGGTCAAGGACAACGCTTATAATTTTCGATGATGGTCAGATAATAATTTTGGGATGAAGTGGACCGAAAAAATATTTTTTGTGTTTTTTTTTTCAATTCGATCTATAGGCTACAATTATAAGCCGAACATCACAACACAACCCACGGTGAAGGGAATATGGACTAGTAATTAGAAGGGCTGTACTGAAAATTGGTAATATTCGGAAAATATGTCAGTGTAAGGAAGAGGTGCAGTTGACCACTAGTCGGGCAAAAGGGTGCAACTACCACGAAATATTACCCAGGCTGGGAATAAAAATCCGTAGAGTTCTGTGGTAGTTGTGTAGGGTAATATCGTACGGTCGGCCCCGTTCGACTATACTGCTCCGCTCACTGGTTTTATTATTGTTAGAAATTAAAAGAAATAATATAATTGACTTCGGAACATATGAATGGAAGAGGTGCTCCTGTTATTCATACCTTTGTGGGGAATGCTAGTTGGTTGGTTATGATATACCAAATTACATACTCTCAGTTTGGCGGGTCCTTTGTATGTGAGCCATGTAAAAACAAGAGCCCACATTGAAAACATTCCGAAAATGCGTTTTTTATTTACCACGAATCAGGAATACCATATATATGCTCGTTCGAAATACCCAAATACCAAATGTTAGTCCGATTGTAATGAAATTTTGCACAGCCTACTTAATTGAGTCTACAATTAAGTGTATTAAGTTTCATTTAATTCGATACAGATGTAGAAGTAGCTTCTATAGATTCGTCCGATTTCATTAAATTGTGACCTGAATACTCAAAGTTTGTTCGGTGCAGATAAAACACTCGGTTGTTCTTTATCACTCAATATGGATCTGAGGACGGGTAGACACGAGGCGATGTTTACATATTTGATGTTAGAAGTAGTTTTAACACGATATGATGTAATGAATAGGAGCGACGTCTGAGGATCAAATATAAGTTAAGACTGTTGTTATACCTACACGATCGACATTTATTGCACACAGGTTGGAGTCAGATGCAATTCAATGAAAGGTGATGGCAACCGGTTGACAGAATCTTGGAACAGCGGCAACGCGATGAACGGTAACGGTACCCGGAGATATGAGGCAGCATGGCACATCGGTAGCCCGATGAATGGTGACGAACCCGGAGGTTCCCGTTTTTCAACCCCACTCGACTCGACAGCGACTACTGCACAGCCATCTAGAGAAGACTGCCCCGATTATCACCGATTTCTACTGGTGGATGGCTGTTAAACCGATACCCGCTTAATAAATTTATATCGCAGTAATTAATTTTTGGGGTAGACTGTTCGCGCTAGGTGTTCTCAACACTGCAATTCCAGATTAATTTATTCTATGACCACTACGAGATCTTATGACCACTACTTCCCTCAAACATTAAAAGTTTGTGCCCAAAAAAAGTATCGACGACTTTTGGGATTTACATATAGAACTGCTGATATGTATAACAGCTGTATCAAAATTATAATTATGCTAACCCCCTTCTAACTTGTACTTATCGTATTACATTAAAAAAAATACGATAAGTATTTCGATTCGATTTCCCATAACGACCCGACCTCTAGAGGGTTTAAATTGGTGCTCAGTTTAATAAAAGCTGCCGCATGCGCCAAGACAGTGATTCATGAACATAGGCTAAAAGATTGCATAAGGGACAATCCTGTACCATTGACTGGATTCGATTCGACAGCATCTATAGATTTTCGGTGCAAAGTACACAGTTTTGCCCTGACATATACTATGAATAGTATCCATATATGAATATTATACTAAGGAAGAGTATCTACCGTGTTATTACATTGTTTTAAAAATGTATAAAGTTTGTTTTTCTCTAAAATCTTAAGTTTGACCCTATTCGACTCATCATAGTTGACCGCCGACATACTTTGAATATTATTATTATCAAATAAATCAAATAAATATACACAATGGTGTTTAATCGAATTTGAACTATAATTAGCATTTATACTAATTATACCAAAAAACTATTTCATTCACTTTCCATTAAAATTTCATTAAATTCAGAACTGTGCCAAACAACAAAGGCGATTTTCATTTATATACAAAAACAAATATACACACTTATATTCACCTAATTAACTTTTGCTGATTATCTTTAACAATTAAATTAATTAATTGAGGATAGCTGAGTCGTGTACCCTGTCATTTCTCGTCTAGACTTTGAATGCTAATTGGAATATGAAATCTAAATAAATTGTACAATTTTCCCAAAAATTGTTACAAAATAGGTTTAATAACCAGGAAGATATTCTTATACCTATATATGAATGCAAAATTGATTATAATTTATTGTGATAAACAATATAACCCTCCTACTTTCCCCCTTGATCTCATTCACATCGCGAAAAAGGCAAACTTGTTAATTTGAACAATTACTACACGTTTATCTCTCCGGAATTATTAAATCGTTTCATTGATGTCAGAGTATTGCATTACAAAGATCTATTCGAATGAATGAAATAATTATTTTGCGCTCATGATATTCATTCTCGTACGAGAATTCTCTCATACACATCCTTATCTAATTATTATGTGAATATACAGTAGCGAGCACAAAAAATGCAACAACGAGTAAAATTATGTTCAAGTGTGCTTATTTTAAAACTATTTCTACTCTGGTAAAAAATTTAATTTTTGTACACTGAATTTGGAACGAACTATGGTTAGTTTGAAAACTAATAATTGAAATAACAAATAGCAAAAGAAAAGAGATATATTAGTCACCATTATTTTGGTAAAAAATTTAATTACAAATCGTTTCATTTTTATGGCTAGCTACTGTATAAAGATAATTTACTATTTTTATTTATTAATATTTACTTGATTAAAATTTGCAGCGACTGGCTATTAACTAAATTAAGGGTATATTAGCTGTAAAAAATCTACATATAAAAAATTTACTGATCATTTTTTTTACTAACGGGTCAACCAAGCATGATTCTATTTTTATGCCTAATACTACAAAGTAGAAGAGGTATTATGTCTTTGTGTATTTTATGATAACATACAAAAGGAAAAGAGAAAGAACCAATGATATTATTACAAAATCGACTACCACAATCGACGTATATATGTCCATTCATTTATCCACGATTAATAAACAGGACACATACCCATCCCACTATGGGCTAGATATCCCATTTTTGGTCATAATTAGAGCAGTGGGTTTATGAAATAAATAAATATCGCATATAAGGGTTTTGAGGACGCTGATTACGATTTGCAAGAAAACCGTACAATTTTAATAGGCTGGATCGAAAATGGCAATCAATTTATTTCAAAACTTGAATTAATCAAATTATTTTTGAACACATGTGAAATCAGATTTTGAAAATCAAATAAAATGAATCCAAAAATAGCGGATCAAACTAAATATTATCGTATTTTTATGTATTATGATCTTAAAACTATAGCATACCTTGTAGTCCTACACAATATTCAAAGTTCGGATATAAATGTGTGTGTTGTGATTATAAATGTCTTGCTGAGGGTCTTTTAACATATAGTTCACAAGAAATGGTACTTTGATCGAAAAATTCTATCCTACTACATTTCGATTTCGAAATTATTGGCGACAACGGCTAATGACTAATGATCACAAGTAATTTCCATTGCTCTCAATACTAATTGTCTGTGGCTGTGCAAAATTTCAGAGCTGTATCTTAAATTTTGCGACCCGTATCGTGATTTAAACAGACGGACAGACAGACGTATAAATCGAGATAGAGGTTTATTATGTTCAAGAATATATCCGGTGAATATTCTGAGGTGTTGCAAACAGACGAATTGGTTGTATATTGTGGTTTCATTGGATAGTAAATCTCTCTATCAAAATGTATAAATCCGTCTTTAGATATACTCCCCAGATAAAGGTTCCGCCCCATTATAGTTATTTTTATGATTTTTACTCTATTTTCAACCGAATATTGGTAATTACAATCTCAGCCTTATAGCTAATGATTGTATATGCAATGTTGGTTCGATTTATAAATGTCCATCCGTCTGTCTCGTTATTTAGTTGTTGCGCACGATTACTATCGAAGGGAGTAAACAGCCATAAACAGTCAACATTTTGTAAAATTAATTTAATGCTAATTGAATGACCAATTAAATACATTGTTTACACATCGTAATATTAAAAAAAACTACATCAAATTCGAAGATGGGGTCTATAGGGCAATATCTTCAGGCCAAGATGGCCAACTCGCTGATATAAAGCGAGTAATAAAACTTGTGTGTAATTCAGCAAAATCGTCGAAGTAGCATTTTCACAACGTAGTGGCAGTAATTTGTTATTTTGGGTTTTTAGTGCTTGGATTTATTCTTCAAAGAACATTTTCAATATTGATCCTGATTTTGATATACCACTCATATAAAGGCTCTAGTCGAATTATCCAACTTTTAAAATTGTTCAACCGTACGTTTAATTATAATCTCGTTAACTTATATGCATATAATTTGCAATTAACAACATTGCTAATCACATAGAATAAAAAGTCTGCTTAATAGATAATTGAAGCCGGTGCTATAAAAATATAACCGTTTATCGTTCGAAAAAAAAACATTTTACAAAACAGTTCCCATGTTTTACCACCGGATCTAGTTTACTCTTGATCAGCAATTTATTCCATGTGATTAACAATACTTTTAGTTTTCAAATGATTTGAATAAAATATTAATCGGTCGATTAAAACCGACATAAAAACTCGGGGCTATTATTATTTGAAAATCCGGTTAAAGATTTTCTGGGCAAGGGTCAAATGTGAAAAATGAGGACGAAAATATACAAATATCGATTTATTGTATTTTAGGTTAAGGGTAATTTAGTATGCTGTACCAAATTTCGTGCAAATCGAAAGATATTTAGGGGCACCGTTTACCTTAAATCGGACGAAAATATATATGGGAGCTATATTTAAATCCCATTTTCATCATAATCGGATGATAAATGCGACCTGTACTTTGTTTAAAATTTAACATCAACAGACGGATGGATTCTATGCATATTCTCAAAAGGAACCTTGGGCCTATTTCGTTACCTTTTGCCTGTTACAAACATATGCACAAAGACATACTACCCTGTACCACAGTGTGGTGAAGCGTATAAAAAATCTAATAATCAATGTGAAGGTCGGTCTATAAACTAGAACATCCCATGAATAGTTTTGATATGGAAATTAATCACACAAAAATGCCGTTAACTCGATTTGATATAGATTTGTCCGACATTATCACAAATTATATTTATAGAGCGAGCTTGTTTTGGTTTGGTTTGTTTTTCATTGTTCTTCAATTCCCAATTTGGAACAACGAATAATTGATTAAAATCGTATCGGCTTGATAATCTAATAATCGTTGCTGCTGCCAATGCAAATGTACTTACTACATTTAATACAGTAAAACCAATGAAGGTAAACAAAACGAATGTGTGATAACAATTGTAGGAAAAAGTCAAAATTCATGGAAGGAAAAATATCCTTATTAATTTAAATTTAATTCAAGTGCCATTCTAATAATATTTAAATTTTAATCAGCAAAACCAAAATTTCAATCCAATTTTGGAATTTCAATCCACGCCACCCTCGTATCTGCTAGATAACATAAACATAAATTGTCCATATTCATATATTCGCATTTACAAATGCTTCAACACATGCAAATGCTGATGATGACGACAACAACGATGATGATGATGTGCATATTCATGTACAAGGTATCATCAGGTAGGCTAACTAGTTGGCGGCCAAATGACGTGCGTGTTGCCTGTAAATGAAAATGAATGTTAATGTTAATGAATGCACGCAATTACCAATTATCGCTTGACAACTTTGTACAACCAAACCAAAAACAAACACTACAATGTAATTAACCATGTAATCAAGTTCATGTCCAATAACATTTGTGTACAGACAACTGATGGATTTGGAATTAATAATTCCTATAATTTTGGAATAAATTAATAGAATAGATTTATTAAAATAATTACAAATGTCATAAGGTGTAACACACCCACCTAAATTGTTATTAGAGAGAAATTGTGACAGATCAATTATTCATTTGATATTTTAAAAAATGATCCACAAAATAATTTTCAAAAATGCATTCAGCGGACAATGAGCCAGCTATCCTCAGGTGGTAATTGGGTAATAAATCTCTCCTCTAAAAATTATAAATATATGTTCACTTTTTCGGTTAGGCCCCATATCGCGGCACCCCTAAATTTTCTGCATTTTAGCGCGTTCCTACAACAAAACGTTTTTGACTAAACATTTTTCAAAATTTCAAATAATGGACCTAGGTAGGTATTTTGATATTTCAGAGGATAAAATGTCCTTTGGCAGAACATTTTAAATATAGATCAATATTTTGACATAGACCCATAGTTATTATACTCCACCCTTATATGAAGGTTATATTAAGTTTTTTTTCCGTTGGTAATCATCAAAATAATCCCTTCCGACACTATAAAGTATATATATATGGGCAATATTGCCAATTTTTTAACATAGCTGAAGCGGAGGTTCACCCCTTTATAACTCGGGAATTACTTAAGTATATGAAAAAAAGTGAATAGTTTTGGGTTAATTGATCTGTCGTTGCAAACTGTTCATGATATTGACCTCCAAACTTTATTTTGGTGGAAGCTGTGTCGACTTTAATGTAAAAAAATGTGTAAAAACACGTTGAGGCGAACCAGTTTTTTTATGTTCTCTATCGATTTGTGACTAAACCACTCATTGCACGGTCTTCGTGTCAAAATAATACTAGAAGCCAACAAAATGGGGACTACGCCCCTTATGTACCATTTTTCAAAATTTTCACTACATGTACCTTTAAATGATGCTGACATTTTGAAGCTCGATTTTGAGTGTTTTTTTAATTCTACTTCTAGCTTTAATACGCAAACAGGAATTTATAAAAATCGATTATAAGATTATTGTAGTCGCGAATCTGCGTCATTTGATATGTATTTTGTGTATGTAGTATGCACAGCTTCAGAGTAATACTCATCCGAAGGTGCGAATTTTGTGCGATCAAATTTCTAAAAAACCTATTTTTCGGGCCAAATTTTTAGATCTGTCAACTGAATGATATGGGTACCCGCGATCAATAAGGTTTTTTACGTTTCGGATGATATAAAATCTTCTTCGTGAAAATCCATCTACTAGAACGGCGGGAACTGGCCTTCCAAAAACACGAAATTTGGCAAAAAATGTTTTTGAAAATATCGCGGATTTATTTGCGTTTTCTGTGTATCATTTCCGCTTCAATAAATGACCTCATACGGATTTTGATCTTTTTCGAAAAGAGAACTTTAAAAACTTCAGCCGAAAGAGAGATGTACGCAATTTATCTCAAAAATAGATTTTGCTGGCACATCCATGGTTCTTAATGGACCACATTGAAATCGGTATAGATCGATGTATTTTTTTAGGGTGCACACCGAAATCGGATGCGCGTTAATGGCATATGGAATTTTCGGAAATTATTCGCGTTTTACGATTTTTTGGGTACTTCAATGTAACGTGCGGCACATCTTAGCCGTCAAATGAAATTTCGCAAAATATATATGAATTAGAAGATAAACTTCAGTACTTCCTGGAAACCGCATGCGCATCAAATGATTTTGAGGACTACGCGATTTAGACGCAATTTATCTCAAAAATAGTGTGAGCTGGCACATCCGTGGTTCTTAATGGACCACATTGAAATCGGTATAGATCGATGTATTTTTTTAGGGTGCACACCGAAATCGGATGCGCGTTAATGGCATATGGAGTTTTCGGGAATTATTCGCGTTTTACGATTTTTTGGGTACTTCAATGTAACGTGCGGCACATCTTAGCCGTCAAATGAAATTTCGCAAAATATATATGGATTGGAAGATAAACTTCAGTACTTCCTGGAAACCGCATGCGCATCAAATGATTTTGAGAATTACGCGATTTACACGCAATTTAAAATGTATATTTCATAATATTATTTTATTTTAAGATATATTCCTATTTATAGAATTCTAAGATTTATCGGAAGGCTCTTGATATAATCCGCAAGGCGAATACTTATACACAAAAAGTGATTATTATTATATATATCAATTTTTCGGCGAAATTCGGGTAAAATAGCAGAATAACCCCAACATTTTTTTCTGAAATTTCTTGTATAAAATTAATAAAATAAATATGATGACATTATTTTTTCGAACCAAAAACAAATATTTTTTCTCAATATCTTGTTTTGTTGTCGCTGCGATTTAGAAACCGCTACACGGACTTGTGTGATTCTGATATCATTTGATTCACCATGGTGTTTAGATTATGTAGATATTTTTAAATTAATTTTTAGGTGTGTGTATGTCATTAATATAATGAAAATATTGATGTAATCTGCTAATTTTTTTTTATTTTTCTCATATTTCGCGAATATGTGCAACTTTATCGTGATTATTATAATATATTCATATTCTTATTTTACGGAGGAAGATATATATCAACGTTTCTGGTCAATATAATAAACGGCGTAATTTTAAGATTTTTTTCTTATGCTCAAAATTAAAACCTCGATAACTTTTGCGCGCATCAACCAAAAATTTGATCGCGAACAGTTTCGGAGTCAGAACATTTTTCTCTATATGTGTACCAAAAATCATTGATGTGCCACAAAAACAAAAAAGCTGATTTTTTGAAAATGGAATATTAAAAAATTGGCAATATTGCCCATATATATATATATATTCTATGAGGATTTAAATATGCCCGTCTGTCAGTTTTAATTTCTAGCCTCTAAACGATTTGAGATAGATCGTCAAAATTTTCAATAGAGTTGTCTTTTGTCTGCAAGCAAGTCAGATACGAAGATGGGCTAAATCGGTACAGATTTAGGCAAAGCCCCACACAACGACACCTCCAAATTTCCGATATTTTGGGGTTTTTTATTGCGTTTTTCGGCCGAAATCTCTCCACTAAAAATACATAGGTACCCCCAACGGAATCCACCGTACTTTGAATCTCTGTCTTCTAATTATGTACCAAATAACCACACTAAAAATTATAAATAATTCACTTTTTTGGGTAGCGCCCATACGCCCATACAGGTACACCCAAAATTTGCGGATCATAAGGGTTTTTGACAAGTTTTTCAATCAAATTGACTGAAATTTGGTATGTTGGGTTCTAATTGGGTATCTAATCTTCCCATCAAAAATTATCAATATTAATCAAATTTTTCGAGTAGGCCTCATAAACTGTGTCCTTAAATTGTCGGTATTTTGAGGGATTTGAGTGCGTTTTTCAATCAATTTCCCTGTAATTTGGTATTTAGGGTTCTTATTAGGTACTAAATGTCTTCACTAAAAATTATAAATATAGGTCACATTTTTAAGGTAGGCCCCATATAAAGGTACCCCCAAAATGGACAAAATATTTTTTGATTTTGGACAAAGCTGTAATTTGACCAAACCTCATTATCAACGCGAAATCCCAAAACCCGAACAGATGTCAATCATGTCACAACAAAATAAAAAGCAAAATCATTTGCTTTTCATTCATCATTTACTTATTATCAGTTGTTAACATAATTATTGTTTTATAAATGCGTAAATTTGTATGTCTATATATATATGTGTGTGTGTATATATATATTAATAAAATCGCACGCTCTCCCAGGCAGTGACTGATTATTTCAGTAATTTTCCAGTCCAAAGTTCGATATTAGTAAGCAAATAAAATCGCTTAAATGAATGTTTCTGAATCATATGTGAATTAACAAGTGTACTTATGTACATATTTGTGCGTATGTGTGCGGAAATTTATATGTAAATGAGTGAATATGTAAAAATACATAAATAATATGCCAATAAGAAATTAGGATAAAAATTGTGATTTTATTGTTGTGCTTTTCACAGGAATAGACGTCCATTTAATTTTGTTGTATGATTTAAGTTTAGAAATGTGACAACTGTAACTTTGAAGTGAGTTGGGTAGGCCAACATTAAATATATAGTGTATGGGATAGTATCACATGCTGGGCAGACATTCGGAACATTATCATAGATCGTCGCCCAATTAGGGGGGCCAATGCCAGAACTTGGACATATATCAAAAGTTTCCACCTAAAGACCTGGAATGCCAAATTACAGCCACTTGGGTCCTTGAAAACATCTAAATGGGAGGGATATTAATATGTTAGTATTTAAAAATATTGATGCATGTTGAAATTTTTCGTGTATGAAATTTTTCATCCGAGAATCCGAAATGCCAAATTACAGACACGATGGAAAATAAAAACAAATAAAGAAAGTTTAAACTTCTGACGGGGCCGACTATATGATACCCTTCACCACTTTGGGTACATGCATACCGTACACATACCATTCTGTAATCTATAAAAAAAGCATATCAATCGGCAGAAATCTGAACCGATTTCAACAAAATATCAAACCCATCAAACTCTAATTAAGTACACTGTGCAAAATTTTCTCTAAATCGGACCAATTTTGGGAGTTTGGTGCACCATTTACATAAAATCGGACGAAACTATATATGATAGCTATTTTTAAATCTGAACCCATTTTCCCATTTTCATTGGGTTCGTCCTTGGGCCCAACAAATGAGCTGTGCCAAGTTTTGTTGAAATCGGTTCAGATGTATTTATAGCTCCAAATATAGATTCATCCGACAAAGTATGTATATATATATATTCGACGGGCTTCATGTTAATTGGGCTCCAAATAATCAATCAACCACCTCGGTTGAAAGAGGCGCCTAGGACCTTGAAATTACATAAAAAATGAAAGTACTATAAAATGGCATCTATATCAAAACATGCACATTCTGTAAGAAGTTTTTTACACACCAAGAACCCGGATTGCCAAATTACAGTCTCTTTGTATGGAAAATAAATCTAAGATCATTAAAATACTGAACCACTTCAGTTGGAAAATTCCCCTAAGACTTTGAAAAAATTTAAAAGTTGGCCTATCATAGCTTAGACAGAACATTTTCTACTCGAGACAGAACATTTTTTTCCGTAAGCCGAGGTTAAGAAATATTTCCAGCCGCGTGGATCTTGTGCGCAGTTTTTCCAATTTGAAACATTATGTTTCGATATGTTATCTTCCACTTGATCTTCCCATCTTATTTTTGGTCTCCCTCGTCTGCATGAACCATCAGTAGGCTCGCTTTTATATGTCTTTCATCCATCCATCATCCATTCTCACAACATGACCTTGCCAGTCGCTGTAGCTCGATACGTCTAACTATGTCGATGTCCGTGAATAAATGGTATAGCTCGTAGTTTATTTAACGTCGATATTCACCATCGACGCACATTGGCCCGTAGAAATTTTGCATAATTTTTCTCTCAAACACTAAAAGGGTTGCCTACTCTGCTTGCGCAAATACCCATGCTTCAGATCCACACAACAGCACGGGTAGTATCAGTGTGGAGTGTTAGGTTGGTCTGGCGTGAGGTGGCCTTTGTTTCTAAATTGTTTACATAGACTAGCTGTTGGTCAACACTATCCTTCTACGAATGTCAAAACTGATGCCATTTCCCTAACTACCTCAAAGCTGTAGTTTTCAAGTTTCACAGTTGGTCCAAGTCTACTGGACGTCTTGCCCTTTATACCATCAGTTTGGTCTTCTTTACTGACAGACCCACTTAGGCAGACTCCTTCCCGCGGTAACAACTTACAATGTTCGACCGATTATATCGATGTCATCGGCGTGACGAGTAACATGTGTTGTTTGGTGTACAGAGTGTGATTTCTGTTCACCTTTGCATCTCGTATGACCTTTTCCAGCAGGATGTTAAAAAGGTCACACGATAAGCTGTTACCTTGTCTGAACCATCCTTCGGTAGTGAAGGGCTGCAAGAGGTCTTCATCTGAATTTAAGTGCTGGCATTGTGCTAGTTGGGGTTGCTATAGATAACCTTTTCGGTTTACAAATACAGGACCTTCTTTTTCAGAACATGGCAACAAGATCGAGATATTAATTTTTAGTTTTCTATTTCATTTTATTTTCAGAACCCACAACCGGATAACAATGAATCTACTGCTAGAATTAAATTTCAAACAGAAAAATGCTACCAGATTTTTTACAGTTTTGGGTGGTTTTCTTATATTTCTGCTCATCAAGGATAATGCCAAATTAAGTTTGGGCTTGGGCGCCATAATGGCTCTGATGTTACGAAATCCCACCTTTGTGTATGCCTTAGTGCATACCGTGCCAAGAGATACTGTGTAAGTTACAAAATTGAAGTACGAAAATAACTGCAACTAACGTCTATATTTTGTAACTCCCTTAGGGCTGGTTATCGTTTTATAAAAATGAACATTTTCATCTTACTTATGGAATGGAAAAAATGGTCTATGGCAAGAATATTCCAAGAAAACTGCAGGAAACATCCTGAAAAAGCTTGCTTCGTAATTGATGATCGCCGTCTGACATTTCAAGATGTTGAAGATTATAGCAATAAAATTGGTGGTTATTTTAAGGATAAGGGTCTACGGAAAGGTGATTGTGTAGCACTTCTAATGGAAGGACGTCCGGAATATCCTGCAATATGGTTGGGCCTATCTAAAATTGGTGTAGTAACAGCTTTAATTAATTCCAACCTGAGGCGGGATACTCTCATCCATTCTCTCAAAGTTGCCAATTCTAAGGCCATTATCGTTGGCACCGAATTGGTGGAGGTTCTGAAAGAAGTTATCGATAATGAGGATCTCAGATCGCTACAAATTTACCAATTCAGTGATGAGGAACAGCGGACAAATGATAATTTGGTTTTGATGAAGGGTAAGTTGGGTGATGAGTGGAGGGTTGTAATGTTCGAGGTTATTCGAATTTAATATTTTTGTGAACATTCCAAGGTGCTGTGGACTTGACGGGAGATTTGAAATATCAAAAACCTGAAAATCTTTCGATTTACATAAATGATTGCCAGCCAAAGGATAAACTTTTGTATATTTATACATCGGGTACCACAGGACTACCCAAAGCGGCTGTTATAACAAACCAAAGGTAAGAACTTCTAAAAATTATTTAAAAACGATTCTGCTATAGGCTTCAAAATTGTCTAAAACCTTTTAAATGCAGAAAATGTGAGGATTGTATAGGGTTATGCCAAAACTATATTAAAATTTGTCAAGAATTTTGTATGTAGGCTATGTCGAAATATGGTCCTATATTAAATATATCCTTCAAAAATATTGGACTCTTCAATTATTAAATGTTACTAACATCTTCTACAAACCGCAAATGTTGCGGATCCTTTACAAAGGGCTATGTCAACACGAGGTCATATATCGAACATTTTCTGTAAATATGTTTTAACCCTCAAAGATTCCGGAATGTCAAATTGCTACCCCTTCAGTTGGAAAATGAGTCTAAAACCTTTAAAACCCCAAAATGGAGTGGTACATCGGGGCTGTAAAAACGCATTGACCTATATTGAAAATTTATTGCGAATAAACTCATAATTTAACTCATCTTATATCAGCTGTTCTGATATAAGAAACAGCTGACGTGTAGAACAGCTGATTGCCTGCGAAGATGTTGTAATACTCTCCAAGAACCCGAAATTCCCCATTACAGCCTCATAATATAGAAAACGTTACTAAAATCCTCAAAACATGGTCATGTATCGCCTCTCCAAGATCCCGGAATGCCTTCAGTTGGAATTTGCGCTTAAAACCCTAAAATGGTGCAGTATCATTATATATATTTCCCAAATAATGGTGCCGCCCCTCATGGATCTATATAGAAAAGTTGCTGCCAATTACCAAATACATAGCCTTTGGTTTATTTGGTCCTTACCTAGGCAGCTTTATTAAGATAGCACCAGTCCAGCTGTTAAAACCAAAAAATTAAAAAAAAAAACAGAATTATAAATGCAAATCTCCGGCAATACATTTAATAACAAACATTGTTTGTTTGTAGAAATTCGCCTATGCGGATATTTTTCTGAGTATATTGTGGTCCTTACAGCTGATCTGTAAAACAGCTGATTTGCAGAACAGCTGATTTGCAGAACAGCTGATCTAAAGAACATCTGATATAAAAAACAGCTGATTTATAGAACAGCTAATGTAAAGAACAGGTGATCTTAAGGCATTGTTATTTCTAGAATGAATATTCGTCCTCGTCAATGGCTTTGATATTTTTCTGAGTATACTGTGGTCCTTACACCTGATCTGTAAAACAGCTGATTTGCAGAACAACTGATCTAAAGAACATATGATATAAAAAACAGCTGATCTATAGAACAGCTAATGTAAAGAAAAGGTGATCTTAATGCATTGTTATTTCTAGAATGAGAATATTCGTCCTCGTCAATGGCCTTGATATTCCTTGAAAAAAAAATATTCTTTAAAAATATAGGGATATAAAATCCTTGGAATATCATATTCTCAAACATATTTTTGGTCCTTACAAAGTAGTTTTTAGAAATCAACCCTGGTAGAGATGTTGATCCTAAACGAATAAATATTTTTTACTAATTTACGCTTGTCGAGCTCTTGGAGCTTTATAAAAGATTCATAAAAAAAGTCGCGTATGTTGATTTGTTGAGGCTTCTAGATCTGTTGATCCATAGAAAATATTTCATTTTTAATCATATCTTTATTCACATCTTTAGAACAGATGATCTGTATAACAGCTGAGTAAGAATCAGCTGTTGTACGTTTCTCTATTAATCTCCTTAGAAAATCTCCCCGATCAAGGCCTATTAGTAAGATCATCCAGGCAGACCAGATGCATATTGTGAATTGACTTCCATTATGAAAACGTTAATAACGTCCAAAAGTTTTAGAAAAAAACTGCCGACTTTCGCTTGCTGTCTGCTCTTATTAATAAATATTGTTTCCGATGTTCTGTTTTTCTAAAAACGCTCCTATTTTCACAAATCAGCTGTTTTGCAAGTCAAATATCAGCTGTTCCATAGATTACGGATAAAACCTTAAAAAAACTATTTCGACAGTACCGAAGTAGAAGGACAATACTAAAATACAAAAAAAAAATGGGGAGATACCGAAATAGGGGGCAATCTAAAAATAAAAAATGGACCCATTTTAGATTTTTTCTGCAAAATGTCCCCAAAAATTAAGAAAAAAGAGCTACACCAAATAGCAGACTGATATTAATAATTTTTGATAATGAGAACCACAAATATTAAATTGAAGACACTTCGCTTGAAAAAGTACTCAAAACAACAAACCTTCAGACCTGTTGGTTCTTGAAAAATATTCTTTAAAATTCTACATTTATGGTTATGTAGGTATTTTTGAAAAATATATATGTTTTAAAACAAATCTCTTTCCACATATCTATATTGAATTCTTGAAACACACAGTAGTCTGTATAACAGCTGAACTACAATCACCTGTTCTGTATAACAGCTGAATTACAATCAGATGTTGTACGTTCTTCTATGAATAACGCTCCCATATTCTGCTAATCCACTTATAGCCTCAATAATGTCACCATACGTTTCGTCCTTGCCAAGAAAATAAATCTCCGAGATATTCTACTCTTCTTAAACAGGCTCGGACTTTCTGTAGGTCTATAAATAATCAGCTGTTTCATATTGATACTTTTTGGTAGGAAGATTTGCCTCACTAAGAAAAATCAAAATATCAAATAAGAGACAATTCGATTGAAACCCTTGCTTAAAAATCTACAAAATGCTAAGCAACGCAAACCTTGATAAATATTTATCTACTTTTCTTCTTTCCAGATATCTCTTTATGAGTACGGCAACCTATCATATGGTTGCAATTACCCCCAACGATATTATTTACAATGCCCTGCCACTTTATCACACTGCAGGCGGTGTGGTAGGAGTGGGTATTGCCCTAATTCACGGAAGTACAATAGCTTTGCGCAAGAAGTTCTCAGTTTCACAATTCTGGAAAGATTGTATTAAATATAAGGCCACATGTGCCCAATATATTGGTGAGCTATGTCGTTACCTATTGACGGCTCCATCGAAACCCGAAGATACTCAACACAGCTTGCGGCTTATGTATGGCAATGGCTTGAGGGAACAAATATGGTCACAGTTTACAACACGTTTCAATATACCTAATATTGCTGAGCTCTACGGTTCAACGGAGGGCAACTCAAATTTGGGTAAGTTAGCTTCTTTCCTCCTCTTTTTATTCTCCTTCATACTAAAATATTTTGTTGTTTTCCCTTCAGCCAATGTTAGCAATCAAGTCGGAGCTGTGGGATTTATCCCCATGGCCATACGCCATATTACCCACCTTCAAGTGATACGTGTGGACGAGGAGACCGGAGAACCCATCCGCAATTCGAAAGGTTTCTGTATACGTTGTAATCCTGGTGAAACTGGTCTTTTGATTGGTAGAATTGATGCCCGCAATGCCTTGACCACATATAATGGCTATGCCGATCGAGGCGCTTCGGAAAAGAAACTTTTACACAATGTTTTCAAAAAAGGCGATGTCTTCTTTAATTCCGGTGATATGTTGGTGGGTGACCTATTAAATTATTACTATTTCAAAGATCGTACAGGCGATACATTCCGTTGGCGTGGTGAAAATGTCTCAACGCAGGAAGTTGAGGGTATTATAACAAGTGTGATAGGCTTGCAGGATTGTGTGGTGTATGGTGTGGAGGTAAATAGTTTTCTTAAATAAATAAAATAATCAATAAATTAAAAATGCTTTCGATTTTCCTCAGATTCCTCACGTTGAAGGTAAAGCCGGCATGGCTGCCATTGAAGATCCTGATCGTAAAATCGATTTTCAACATTTATCTGTGGGTATACGCGCAAGTTTGCCAACCTATGCGAGACCCTTGTTTGTTCGCGTCATGGACCAAATACCTCGAACCTCAACCTTTAAGATGAAAAAACGTGAACTCATGTTGGAAGGATTTAATATTGAAAAATTCAAGGATCCTTTGTACTACCTCAATAGCGATGGTATTTATCGCCCAATAACCCAACCACAATTCGAAGCCTTAAAGAATGGTACAGCCGGATTATGAGAAACCACAAAAGCAAATGAAAGACTTTTTATATATCGCATCGTATGTTTTTTTTACAGCTGTAATTTCATTGCATATGAGTATATATGTATGTGATTATAGGTAGTATGTTTATAAGCAATTGCCATTAAGTAGAGTCATCCTATTAAACAAATAATTGATTAGAGAACAAATTATTGTTGTAATATATAAAAAATAAATATAAAATTATTATTAGCCATAGAGTAGTGAGATCGTGAAATATTGGCGTTGCCATATTTTGTTATATTTTTTCAAATTATTAATATTTTTTTTTTTTTGTTATTTATGTTTTAAAAATCGTTAAATCAGTGCACCAAAAAAGACAATAAATTATATATGACATTAATATTGAAACATAATTTTGAAAATATACACGGTAAGTACAAATTACTTCTATTTCGGGATTTAACTTAGGTGAACTGCCAAGAATATGGATTTTTTTCCAAAAAAGAAGCTAAAGGACATTAATTAAAGGCAAACATATCAGAAAAAGTAATGGAATTTACGAAAGAAAATTGAAGCCATTATATTGTGCATCGGACTATCCGATATGGAAAAGGATGGTCGGGTTATTTTGGACTTTTGGATTTCATCGACAACAAAATTGAGATACCAAAACCCTTGGAAAATGGAGCAGTAGAGGCTTCTGAAAGAGATCATAGGAAAAGGTCGAGTTTTATCGCAAAGCAAATTCATATGCGAAGACAGTTATAACTGATATCATAACAGATCAGATATACCAAACAGTTATGCATAAGAAACGTGCATGTGAAACCTGTAGGCCTGTGGGATGTACTCAAATTCAGATTGAGGACTAAAGGAGAAAAAATTTTGTCGGATATGATACTTATTTTACCCACTTCATCTGAAATGTTCCGTTCAAGTTGGATGATGCTTACATGGGAAGAAAATAAATCGTTGGATGAGTTGCTGATGCAAATATGCTTTTCAAAAAGGTTTAACCGATCCCAGGATAACCAGGAGTCATTATTTGTGTAGCTCAAAAGAAATTGTAGAGACGAGGATGAGAAGATATTTACAAAGAAAGAGGACTCCTGCTTTTACTGTAAGAAGAAGGGACACAGGGTAAATAACTGCCGAAAATGGATAGAAGATCTGTGAAGAATTCTGCCTCCATTAAAGTTAATACCCCCTCTTAGTACTTATCCGAAGGAACAAAAAGTATATGGAAGTGATTGGTGGATTGACAATGATTTCGAAATGTATTAAGAATTTTCGAAGTTCAATGAAACTCAAGACATGCAAGCAGCTGGAAAAGAAATTATTAAAGCATATCTACAAAAAATTATGAATATTGCTTGTACTCTTTAGGTATTTTTGTTGTCCTAAGCGAATTTCCAATATAATCTTTCACTTAACTTCTTTGAAATGAAAAAAATATAGTCTTATTTTTTCATTTCAAAGAGTGGTTGTAATTTAACACTACGGGACTTAAGTGGATAAACAACTAGTTCACAGATCATTTTCAATATAAACCCATGTTTTTACATAACCTCCTTAGAAAGGTGAAGCATCATTTTCGATGGGTTCAAGTTGTTAGCCAACATGAGTTTTTGTAATTTTGTTTTCTTCTAGCAGCATAGACCCTTATTAGGTATTTTGTAAGATCATATCTTTGCGGATAAAAAGTTCGGACCGCCCGAATTTACCGAAGTTTGTTTTTGTTTTTACCTTTTTTTCTAGTCATTCTACTGGTTCCATTTATATCGCATTTAAGGAGATCTTTCTTATTTTATAGTTTGGTTTGTGGTCGGAAATTTTATTTTCGAGCAAAGCCAATAATCCTAATTCATACTAGGGTCAGATATGTAGTATTTCTAATTGCTTTGGAATTTTGTGATCCGCATGTTCCATTGATCGACAATCATGCCCGCCATCGAAAAGGAGGATTTTCTTTAATTGCAAAAAAAAACAACAACAAGCCAACAACAAAAAATGCTTGCCAATTTATTTTCTTCTTCGTCTTCTTTAAGTCTTCAAATACATGTTGAAAATCATCGAAATTTGAAATCGAGAATGTAAATATAAACTCTTGTGTATAGTCTCGAGTCCGGAGTGAAATGTTGTTACAGTTTTTCAATAAAAAGTCCCATTGAGTATCCAGTTACATGCTGTAATACAATTTGATGATATGGTTTGTCGTTTTCAGTTTTTCACGTCCGTAGCTCTAGTACTAAAGCTTCAATTAAAAACTCACCTCACAGACTATTGTCGATGAAGACCAAACATTGGTATGTCTCCAAAAGTTTGACCCGATCCTCGGTATTTTGAAGTTATCAGTTATCAAACAATTGTCTTAACTTAAACATTTTGATAATTTTTTAATAGTTTTTTCGTCATTTTTATGAAATCCGATACTATCAGAGCATTGACCGTACTCAACGTCTTTTGTAAATATTGGTTTCGGCCGAATCAAATGCCAAATTACATACTCTTAGGTTGCAAATCTGGGATATAAACTTCAATTTAGATAAGGCTATGTATGTGTATCAACTTACATTTAAAATTACTTATAGATATATAAAATTAGATAAAAAAGCGCTAAGTACGAGCGGGCCATATTTTTGATCCGAAGCGAATAATCCTGGGATCATTATAAAAGGAACATAGCAAAAAAAAAGAATTTGTCTATAAATGGAGGAATAATGAAGTTATAGCTTATGAAGTATGACAGATTTAATACAGATCATCTACAACGAAAACGAAATTATATAGATGACAGCCAGTTAAAATAGATAATTGTCCTCTAAAAAAGACAGGGCACCACAAACTTGCTGGGAAGAAGTATTTTATTCATCAGGTATTTCAAATTATGCGGGTAGGTGTGGTCTACATCGGTCAAAACATGGACCTAGATCAAAATAGTTTTGCCAAAAACGTTGTGAATCTCCAAGAACCCAGAATTTCGCCCACTTCCAGCTTCATGCTAGTTCTAAAATTAAATGTAAGTTCTAAAATTAAGTTTAAGATATTGAAAAAAATCTCTAGCGTTATCTGGTCTAATCTAAGAATGTTTGATATAAATAAGTATATATGAGTTATTATACCACACATTATTTAGCAATTCTTCATTTATTGAGGTCGTATCCATTTTTATCCAATTTATTTATTTATTTAGAAATATGGAAGCATTAGGGACTAATAAAATCTTACACAATACTTATTTATACCTCAAAGGGAAAAGCATAAATCAAAGGACGGTTATCAAAAAAATATATATATATAAAAGGAATTTTAATTGTATAGCCAAATTTTCCAACTATCCATAGCCGGCCGAAGACTGGCTATTTTGAAGAGGAATTTAATGTGATATACTTTCAAAAGTGTATGATTTATAAACATAATGTTATGAACACAAAATTCCATAATGTTAGTCCCAATTTAGATTAAGCGAGTTTACTTGCGGCAAGTCTTTGTTTGTAGGAGAGAGGGGCAAGGGGTATAGAAATGAAAAAAAAATTGCTCGTACCGACAATTTTCTGGCAATTCGTTTTGTGTATTTCGTATTTGTTGACATTTTATATATATTTAAATGTGAAAAAACAACAAAGAAAACAATTTTTTGGAAACCGAATTGCCTTGTATAGACGCATGGAACAAGTTCAAAAGAGAACGATAAAAATTGCCGCAAGTAAACTCGCCTAATATAAATCAGGACTTATGAACACAAAATTTTCGGAACTTTAGAAGCCCATATCTCGAGAAGTATGGAATTCCACCTGTGGAAGAGTTGCAGGTATATATTTTCGTGTTCAGGAAGATGCGACTAACCTCTGATATTAATTTCAGGAAAATTTGAGATGACCTTCCAAACACAGCATGCTTTTGTCTGATAACAAAGGTGTCGGCAAAAATTTGTTCATGTCAAAATTATTGGCTACAGATTTTTTGCCTATATAGGTCTATTTCAATAGGTGTAGCTCGAAATTAGCCGGAATTCTGAAAATTCTTGTTAAGGAAATTAAATCGAGTATAGATATATTACATGGTATAATAATAGAAGGTAACAGCAAGTGTTTTTGTACAAAAATCGATACAACAACCACATGGAAATTTGTTGTTGTAAGTTCTACTAGTGTCAACTCATTTGACAGAAAAATGTAAACAAACAAACAAATTATCATCAAATTATTTTTATTTTGAAAATGAAATATTTTCGAATCCTCAAAATAAAAATTGAAAAACATGAATGAAAATCTATCAAATTTATATTTCTATCGCTTCCACATCTTTCCTATAATTGAGCCAGTGCCATATATATGTGTACAACATATGAAAATGCTGGGAATAGCGAGTTATTCCTTGAAGAAAGATTTGCTTCCTCAAACTTTCCCAGCAGCCAGATTGAGTAAATTGAATACGGGAGCACATTTAATAAAGAACAATTTCAAATTGTATGCGTTCCCAATTTTCCTGTTGGGTGATTTTTAAAAACATAATTTGTCAAATTCATATAGACACTAGTATTACGATGGAATCAAATCAGCTGGGACTTGCTGTTACCTTTTATAATTGTACCATGGATATATTAATTAATTCGCTTATTATACCGAACGTAGTGAAACTTTAATATAGATAAATTAATGAAATTGAAATAGTTCCAATCGTCCCTTCCACTGAACCGTTCACTTGAACTACTTCGTCATCTGTGTATTTGGTATTCATTCCTCAAAAACTTAGTGGCGATTGTTTATATTTTATTTTGTAAAAATAATTTAGACTATCACAAGCGATTCCAACTAAACCGCAAAAATGGAAAAGTTGGAGGCATTGAAAATGTCCTCCATGAGGCGTACTAATATTCTGGATAGGCCACTGTCAAAGGGGAAATCAGAAGTATCTCAAAGGTATTAACAACAACATTGTTTATCAATTGGATTTACGCCCAGACAACCCTCTTACAAACGAACTAACTTTAGTTTTTTTCTTTTCCATGTATTCCAATTGAATTCCTACTAATTTTCTAATTGGAAAGTATTGTGGCCTTGTTGTTCAGCGAAATTGTTCAGTATTGTCAAAGCAAAGTGTATACGGTGCCAGAACTGCAGAATCGGTAAGCAAGGATGATATTGGAAAAATAATAAATAATGAGTGTTTTGTGGTTTCCCTAGTCTACATGAATTGGGCCAGGATGTGGGCACCCGTGTTATTGATCTCTATTTTATGCGAGAACGAAGTTCGAAAAGAGAAACCAAATTGACGCAAATGCTGCTGTTTGTCAAGACCACCGTGTGGAAGAATCTATTTGGCAAAGAAGCAGAAAAACTAGAACATGCCAACGACGATGAAAGGACCTACTATATCATTGAGAAACAGCCATTGGTGAACACCTATATTAGTGTGCCCAAAGACAAAGGAACACTGAATTGTGCCAACTTCACAGCGGGAATAGTGGAGGCTGTTTTAACACACTGTGGATTTGTAAGAATAATTTGTTGTGGTATTTAGTTCTTTAACACTATTAAATTTGTATCCCTTCCTTCGCAGCCCTGCAAAGTGACAGCCCATTGGCATAAGGGTACCACCTATATGATCAAATTCGAAGATTTTGTTATAGCCCGTGACAAACAATTAGAGGAGAAATAAATTAATTAAATAAAACACTCAAATAGTTATTTTTTTGTTTTCTTTTAGAAATACACAATTAGTCTAACCAATGCACTTAAGTTTTTATTGTTTATTTACTCTTCGAATATTATGACTACAACACTTCTATTTCCAAAAACAAACTGAAATTGGATAACTTCTTAAATGAATTTGAATAGACGATCTTTGTAGGCCACCTCTCCATTGCGATATTGTTTTTCACGACCGTCGCGCTCAGCTTTCATGGCCCAAGCGTACAGGATAATTGGCAGTACAACAACACCCATGCCTACACGGAATGCATGACCGGTTGGCTTGAAATGCTCAAAGTTGCTGACACGCATGGCTTGGTAGCGGGCCAAACCGGCATCAAACTGCAAAGAAATACACCAAAAAAATCACATATTAGTAAAAGGGGTTCATGGGACAGTTCGCATATTCTGAAGCTTTCAGTTTCTTTTTGCTATAACATAAACATATGACATAACAAGTCGTCGTCGGTAGTCAAACTTACAATGGTGCCGCCTTCACCTGTGGCATGACGGAAGGGATTTGTTGAGTTCTTCAAGTATTCGGCACGCAATTTCATTGTCTGCTCATGTTTCCTGAGCAAGAAATCTTTTTCAGCTTTGGACATATCACCCATTTTGTGTGAATATCGATTAAACCTACTGCTGCTGGGCCAAATAGAGTCGGTCGTGCTTCTATTGCAATGAATGTCAAATCCAATTGTCAAAACATCTATAGAAAATGTCGATAATGCAGTGCGATTATCTGTCAAATGCGCATGTCGGTGCGGCAGTAGCCGAAGTGGTAGTGTTACCACTAAGTCAGAAAATTGAAAATTTTACCATATGTAGCCCTCTTGATTACAATAATTTGAATTTTTGGGGGAAATTATTGGGTAACAAAATTTGTAATAGACCTACTTTTGAATCTAACCCTACTTTCGTCTAAATGCGGACTTTTATTTTTTATTCCAAATTTCTTCGCCCTATGGCCGGGAAGCTCAGAACAGGTGAATTTTCTTCTAATATTCGGACTTCGGCTATTTATATGGTATCCACATTACTCTGGTCCCACGTTGCGGTAACCCTAATCGGCAATTCTCTCTCTCTGTGCCTTGTTCTTCACAATACGCTTTTTAAGCGGTGTCCATCACATCTCATTCGTAAATTTTCCTATTTCCATTTTAAGTTCCATCTTTACCCAGCTTTTTTTCGTTCTCCCCCATTTGGTAGCTGGTGGAACGTTTTTCGTTTGCCTTCAGTCGGTGGTGAACTTCGCGACTGGCGTGCAAACTGCAAACGAACGAAGTAATACATGGTGGAATAAAAAAGGACTTGTTAATGGATTTAATAACAATCAATTATTCTGCGGAAAATAAACAACTATCGGTGAAGCCAATGAGTTATTCCAGAGGTAAGCGCGATGAGCCCCCCTTCAGTTATCTTCCCAAGTCCAAAATGTGAAATATATCCCAAGAAATGAAAAAAGTTGCATGCATGTTCGTTCTCCTCTCTCTCTGTGTATTATATCAAAAAGTTCCCGTGTATCTTTGCTCCTGCCTGCTTGCTTGCTTTCTAGCTTTGCCTATCCATCCGACCGCCCACCCACCTGCCCGTCCACACGCCCGCCCGCCTTATTCCTGTGTGCGATGACTTTTTATCAACGACGTCTGTACTTGTACTTACTTGCGCCTCTGCGATGCGATGATGTACACATGCATAGTGTTGAGTTGCATTGGATGTGCGCTTCTTTTTCTGGGTGGGGGTGTAAGGAAAGTGCTCTATTGTTTCCTAGCTGGCGTTCCCCAGATACAGGATATTTTTTTAGTTGATTAAATACGACGACCAAAAGCAAAAGCAACAACAACGAAATAGTACTATAATTTTGAAAATTGATGGACTTTTGATAGATTATGTGTTCGGAGTGAATGAAGTAGTAGTGCAATTAATGTGTATGGTTGTGATTTTTGATAATACCCAGGCCCATAACAGAGTAACCGAACGAAAGAAAGAACATGAGCCAATGGGAAGAAGGTATGTGTGCAAAAAAAGAAGATATGGTCCTGTGACCATACATTTATAACCTAAAAGCAACTAAAATGAATTGTAGTGTTTGTGTCCACAACAAAATTAATTTAATTTGCAAATTTAACAAATGAAAAAAATCAGAAAAACTGCAATTGTGTGATTGAAAAAAAAACTGTGCTCATTCGTGTGAAAACAAGTGTTCGCAACTCTTTAAAGCAATTGTAAACATTGCATACCCACATTACACGTCCTGGCGCCCACCCACCCCACTGGAGGTCATTTACAGCGGGAAAAACTCTGCATATATAAATTATCAATCAGCCCTGAAACAAATGCGCCGTGTTCCCTCGTCGTTAATTAAAAAAGGAAAACAATGTTGGTCGGTCACCCTTATCTCACAGTGCCGCCACCACTACTATCATGCCACATTGCTTGCCACCCATTTACCAATCCACCAAATCAGCCAAACAACCCACACCCACCCAATAAACCACTGCCAGTCAGTCAGTCAGCCAACAAGCCTGCCAGCTACCAGCCACCCATCGACAATCAGCCAACCCAACCAACCAAACACCCAACCACCCGCCCAATGCATTAAACAACTACGGGAATATAAATTGCGACATGTGCTAGTGTTAGTTTACCAAAACATTCATTCTACTGTTGAAAGTAACCATCATCATCGAGCATCTTTTCTCTCGGAATGCACCCCATGATATACATATTTAAAATAATCCATCCACCGCGCCTACAATTGTTTGCCTAGTGCTTATCGTAAATATTTGGTATATTAGAGTCGTTTTTTCGTTTTTTTTGTTCTTTCCTCCTTCCTTTTTTTACTCTTCAAGCAGCATCTAAGCATCTCCTAGTTTTTTTATTCTCTTCTCAGATTTTAATAATTTCTTTCTTTTTTATTCTGTAATGAATTTAATTAAAAACTTTAATAAGTGATAAGTAAAGGCTAACAGCACAGCGATGGTAACAACGTTAGCCACAAACAAACATACTCCTAAATATACATAGACGAAGTAGAAACCGGCAAATAGAAAAAATGAGGAATATTATAGATTTACATTAAAGAGATTTGATGATGGTACACATAGTTATGCATTGCCGGACGATTTGATGTATAGATTTTTAATCTATGTTATTAATTATATTGTGGATTATTGTTGAGGTATGGCCATGGTGATGAATTGTCTTCAAACATGACCGTCAGAGTGGGTGTATTCAGTGCATTATCTTTATATTGGGGTTATAAGCAAATAAATGGTCCTATGCCAACAATATTTTCCTGGGATGTCTTGTAACCCACTCATCACGAGAAATATTTAATTTTAGCCATTTTTGATGGTAGTTTTTACTAAAATGCCCTCAATAGAAGTTACCCCCATGTTGCAATGTAATGAATATTGAATCACGTTATATAGGAAATATACCAATAATTGTGGACATATGCCGATCATTTGTTAAATGAGGATTTTGTAACCCGCAACGCATCGGAAATGAACGAATTTCAGTAAGTTTTGTTACAAAATCTCTAAATCCTTAAGCAAAAAACGTAGATCGGTAATAATAATTTTTCGTAGGAAATTGAAGAGTACTGTTATATGGAGGCTAAACCTAAATATGGGCAGATATTAATTACTTCTGGTACCCAATGACAGACAGTATATGGTAGAGTACGGTTATGGAGACAACCGCAATAAACCCTGTTACTACGTCGGGGTCTTTTGATGACCCAAATCGTATTTATCATCACTCTATTTCTCACTACCAAGTGTATGAGTTATTGAAATGTTCTGAATTCGGTCTTTTAAGACCAAGTAGATACACATAAAACGCTAGGGTCATTTTGCGACCTCTAATCGAAAGATCATAAGGGGATCATGTCGTTGTATTTATTTAACTATATTTCACGCGTATATGCATTTACGTTAGGCCACAGAGAAAATCAGAAAACTTGTTTATATTTGAACCATTATTACCAGTAGTCTGGAAAGGCTTGCAAATTCTTTGCTTTTCCAGACTTACATATATCATCTTAAAGACACTTTATTCTTTTCCGGAACATATGCCCATTCAATTTATATATTCCTTGGCTGATGGACCAGTGTCAACATTTTAAAATTTCTAAATCTTAACACTTTAACAAACGTTAAATCACATCCGATTATGGGATTCATCGGCCAATTTCTATAAAGTGTCAACTATTTGAAAATGTGTAATTCCAATATCTAGCGAATGGAATGCGCGATTTGATCCACACTTTTCCCCATGCCCGTCGTAATATTTTTACCAATCCTCCTATTGGTGGACCTATTGGTCCATTCCTTCTGGCACCTAACCCACAGATGTTTTTTTTTAACATGTTAAAGCGATGTTTAGTTCAGCCCAGCCGAACTTTTTATACCCTCCACCATGATGATGACATTGAAAATATGTAAAATTATGGCGGCTCCTAAGAGAAAACACATGTTATGATAGGAAGATGAATACCTGATAGGAAGCTAGCGTTTAATGGAGCTATACCAAATTATAGCATATTCGGTTGAAAAAAGTATATAAAATTCTCAAATACCGAATATTGGGATGTACCCTTATATGAAACTTGGGAACCCGGAAACTTGGATCAATATTCATAATTTTTGGTATGGACTTGAACTATACAAAGAGAACCCGAAATATCAACGTGCCCAAGATCTCCAAAATACTGAATATTGCTAAAAAAAAACTTGAGTCAAAATTAATATTTTTTAGTATGGAAATGTGCTATACAATAAGAACTCTAAATACCAAATTATAGTCATTCGGTGGAAACACGTGTAAAAAATCGCCTAAATGCCGAATATTGGGGGTACCATTATATGGGGGCTACCTTGAAACTTGGGTCAATGTCCTAGCAGAGTTTGAAATTCACACTAACCTTAGATTTAGTACAACTATCGGGTATATAGGTTCGTCATCTCTTGTAAATCCCCCACAAAAGACAGGTTTAGTGGATACTACATTCGATATGTCATGGATTGAGGTTATCCATCTATCGGCAACACCTACTAACACTTTTTTATTTGTTTATTATATACTTCTGCTCCACTTCTATCTCAACAAAATGTGTTTCAAAATATTACCCCATCAGACCAAGGGATTTTTTCTAACAAGGTAGCAGGTTAATAAAATATTGGCAAATATTCATATTTCGAATAGAATCCGAAAAATCAACTTACAGAGAAATCGGCTGTAACACGTGTTCAAAAAACCCTGGGTAATTGCTTATAGTATTTTGTAGGGAGATATATAGGTAACAACGACGGTATCCCAAAAGTACCGCAAAAAGTTCTGTTTTTATATGATGTCGCGATTTCGGCAGTATCTACATTTATGGGATACCGTTATTGGGACAATGAGAATCCAAAAATTGACTGTAATTCGGTTGAAGAAGCTACCGTAAATACCGAAAATTGAGGTATACTTTCGGATAAGGAAGTCTAATCGGGATCTATATGATCCATGATATGAACATGATCTATCTGCACACAAATCGCAAATCTATGCAATGTTTGGAAAATATCTTAATTCGTTAAGAAGTAAAGACGTAGAATATTACGTAGACTAAGAATGTATGTATAATTTATAGGGTCGGCGTGAGTGACGAACGGAAAAACAGCCAATACCATACCTAAACATACCCCTAATACTATCTATGTAGAGGGCATTACAATTTATCATTTTTTCTGTAGGGTTATGTAAAGTCTTGAGTAACGGAAAAAATCTTCTTCCATTCAGGTATGTGTATCTATTGGCTGTGTAAATATTAAGATGTGCAAAATTTAGACCAAATTTAATTTTCCTCATATGAGATTCGCTGTGGGTCAATAAATTCCATTTTCGGATTCAATCGGATATTTAAAAAATATGGAAGGAATATTACGATGTACAGAAGATAAATCAAATCGGTTACAACCTTTGTGAGTTATCGCCTATGTCAGTCTGTAAGATAACAGACGGATTGACAGATGCTTTTAAATCGACTCCAAATGTCAGAAATAGATTTCGGCCAAAGACAACTAGGGTCTAAAACTACTTATTCGATGAGGTAAATTATTGTTCATGATCGGCTCTGCAGAATCTAATAACATTTTAACATATTCGTAATAAGATGTCCAATTGCATTCGGAAACCAATTATTGTTTTATTATTGACCTAAACTCGAAAAAGTAAAAAAAGACAATAAGATACAAATTATATTTATAAAGTAAATTGATTATTGTAAAAGAAAACGAAAAACACCCTTCGAAAAGGAATACGCCCCCAGGAAATATAAACTTTTAATTTGAAAAATAAACCCTGTAATTAGTAAAAAAAGCAAAACCACCTTTACCATAATTACTTAGATTTTACTCTTCTTATCTCTATAAAAACATAAGAATACGTACATAAGTAATAAATAGAAATTATATATAAACAAATACAATGCTACTACCCTCTTTGTCCTTGCAAAATGGACAAAGCAAACAAACAAATGCATCATACCCTATTAACACATAAATTAAGTATTTTTTTCGTACACCCATTAACTTGCATTTCCAGTTTCGAATCGGCACAATGCCTTGATACACTACTCCCCCTCGAGGTCATCGCGCAGAAGTAATGATCGTGACTCGCAACGTGATCGCAGCAGCAGTTCTCCCGAAATGTATGAACGCAGAAGTCGTGATCGCAACATGACTGGTGTCTCAAAGAAACAAATGCGCCGATGGCCATGTATGATTTGTAAGAAAGATCATCGTTTGGCAACATGTGATAAGTACCGAGAGTTGAGCACCCACGAACGTTTGGAATTTGTTCGTAAGCTACAATACTGTGTCAATTGTTTGGCGGTGTCGCATACCATTGCCCTGTGTAATTCTGTTAAGACATGTATAAAATGTCACAAACGTCATCACAGCTCGCTGCATCATGTTGGTGAATTTAAACCCCTTGAGAAACCCTCTGAAAAGCCAAAGGCAACATCATCAACAACAACCACAACAACGGTTAATATATTTCGCAGGCAAGTTATAATACCAACGGTACGTTTGGCATTGATTTACAATGGTATACGACGCATAGTGCGTGCTCTCATCAATCCATCACAGCCGTATACGACAATATCCGAGACGATTGTAAAACAATGTAAACTCTCTACAACGAAGATCGATGAGAAGAATATCTGTTCGATACAGCTGGGAACTGTACAAAACATCAACTGGATATTAGATGTACAGGCGCTAATGACGGATGTATTACCATTGCGGCCATATCCACAGGATCTGAAGATATCATCTCCATTTGATAGTTTGGTGTTAGCCGATCCTGACTTTTATGTCTCCGATGAGGTGCATATTGTACTGGCTGCAGATGTATTTCCGAAAATCATAAACGATGGTCTGTTGAATGATGATAGTGGCGATATTGTTGCACAGGGTTCTGTTTTTGGCTGGACCTTGACTGGATCTGTGTCGGTTTAAGTGCCAAATATAATGAAAAAAGAACATTAGAGTTACAATTTTTGAGTGAAATATCCAACATATCGGAAGTGATGTGCTAATTGGACTAATGATGATAATTCATTTCAATAATAGCAATAATAGATTAGGATTTTAAAACCAACAATAACAACATTCAGTCTTCAATGCAACGATATATAAATTATATATTTTATATACACATATATTTTAAATCAGAACAAAAAAGAAAAGTATTTATTAGATATTGAGTCGTCGTCTTGCTTATTACTAGACGTTTTAGATACCCGCTGTAACCAATTTATTCTTCCACTAATCTTAACCAAAACAAATGATCTCCGAAAACAAGAACAAAACCGAAACATTTATCAGAAAACTGTGAGTTTTAACAAAGAAATGGATTTAATATCCTTGGAAGTAATACAACCAAGTTGTAATACTTTTGTATCAGTCTTCAATCTTTAACCTATGGTTATAAAAACAAAACTTAATATTTGTAAAATATATTTACCACTTTTATGATCTCTACTCTCAGTTCTCTGATCATGTTACATGTATTTTTTCAAAACCCAATTAATTTTTTTTTTCGGGTTCTAGTTTAAGTGCAATACTTTTTAACTCTTTGTGTGAACACCAATCTTAGAATTATAGGCCTAGCCTAAAAACCGCCATACATGACTGTTTATGTACGGCATTGTAGAATTTATTTTTAGTTCTTAAATTACAACGAATTTAATATATATACAAACATAATTATGAATATTTAATCGTAACATGATATATAGTTTTTTATTTTGTTGGTTTCTTATACAAGGGTGTGAGGTAAGTTTTCAGATAACATAGACAAATGGGAAATTATCAATTAAAAACGGATTAAAATAATTTTCTGGGTATATAAAATGTTTATCTTTAGAAATGAGGTAATGTTATTGTTTAATATTCTATTTTAAGGCTACAACAGGTTTGATAATCTTGAATGGGGTAGAGATATTAAAAAGAGACGATAGATAGGTAATTAGTGGAGATAGATAAAGTATTTTTATGTAGGTGTGAAGAATATATGATGGAGACGTAGAGTCCATTGAGGTTTAGGAGCTGTTCCGATAAAGTATCCATTTAATCCCTTTATTAAAATACCAGTAGGCCTTTTCTGTAACTTTTTAACAACATTCTAAATTGTTTATTTTACAACAATTTCATTTGTTTGTTTTGTTGTTTTTACAATAACAAAATAAAATTAAAAAATATCGAATGTTGTTAAAAGTTACAGAATAGGCCTACAGGTATTTGAAAGGAGTATTCAGATTCTGAATTGAATCGTATTGTATGGTTTTGTCTCTTACAGTAATATTCAATTGTCCTCATAGGAATATTCATTATTGAATATAATTCTTTATCGTAGATTCTTCATTGGTCTTTATCAGAAACCGAGACATATTTTTATCTATTGTTTCTATGACTGAGCCGATTTTGGTAATTGGATTTATCGGTGACGTATCTATTTTGCCTGAGGAATCCTCATCCATATCACCTTCTCCCTCTATTGCCGTTTGACTCCAAAATTATGACGTTCAAAATCTGGCCAACGTTGGAAAGCGCTTTTCCAGTCTGTCCCTTGACTAAAGTGCAACGCTTTGATTACCGCGATGTCCATTGAATCTTTTTAATCCGCCAAAAAAAAGAATTAACCCATGATATAATTTAGAATGCTTTTGCTATTAAATCAGAATTTAAATGAGCTGCCATTAGTCGTATTGGAGTCGTTGTAGTAGTTCAGATTAAACTCGTGGAGGTTTTGACAGAGGGTGCCACGTCAACCACAACAGGGTTAACGATTTTAATCCCGGTCGGATGGTGGTCATCGTCAAGTCCACTTCCATGGGTTTACAATTTTAAATCGCATTCGGATGATAAGATTAATTAATTGTTCAACAGTAAATTTCAAATATATACCGGCTAATTGTTTATTCGGTGTTTCTTCATTTTGTTTTTTAGTATTCTTGCTATGTAACATATTAGATAGAGTAACTTCGGGTAATGTGGACCATGCGTCTAATGTGGACCACCCCCCATATCTAAGAAAATGCTTGAAATATTTCAATGCTGCCTTGATAAACGTTTTTGCATAATAGTCGAACACTTTGTTTTTCTCGAATATAAAAAAGTTATGTGGTTTTCTTGTTTTCAACAATATGCGTTTAGCTGTAATTACAATCGGTGATTCTTAATTTTTATTCATTTTTGATGCCGATAAATATTTAAAAATAAAAATATTCAATGTCGGGTAATGCGGACCACCATAAAAATTGTTAGCTTTTCATGAGGATGAGGACGATATGCGAAATTTCAGGTGCTTCGGATGGTTAATGAAGCAAGGACCTTCAAAATACCGTAAATGGGGCGGTACCCTTAAATTGGGGCTATTCCAAAACAAAAACCCATATATTTTTGGATTCATTGTTACCCAAAAGTGCAATAAATTGAAATTTATCACAACCAATCCACAACCTACCTTTAACTTACAGATCCTCATTACCCACACATACTGGTCCACATTACCCGCCAAGTCATTTTTATTCGCAGTTCAGAGTTTTTTGAAATATAATGCAATAAAATTTTTATAGACAAATATATATAATGTTTGACCTGGAATATATTTAACCAACAAATCTACTATGTTGTTTACACAAATTGTTTTTATATTTTACTGTTGTTACGCCCACAATATCAAAAAAAGAAATTGGTTGTCCACATTACCCGAAGTTACTCTACCTAATGATAACAAATTACAGTAGGGTGCGAATAGTGAAATAACTGTCGTTATAAATAGATAGATTAGGAACAATCAGGGTGGAGTATATATGGCCCTATAATTATCAAAAAGCCTTTCCTCCATCTAGGAAACGTCTGCATGTATTTCCAGATCTCTGGAGGTTGATTGTCACACATACATTATCTTCTGCTAGGGATGTAAGATCTTGGAACCATGTCCTATGTATAAAATAGACAATTCAATTGTTGTCTGCCTATTTAGAAGTTCTTCTAGAGAATCCCGAGTCCTTCTTCTCATAGCTTGGTTTGGATCGTCGTCGATGATATATAATATACATAGGGGGACTTTTTTGGATGAATTTCTTATCCTAAAACTGATATACATTACTTATCCTAAAACTGATATAATATTACTTCAAAACAATACACAAAAAATTATACTTCTATTTTAAAAATAAATAACCAAAAAAATAATCCCTTAAAATAAAATATTAATAAATTTGCTGTTAAAAATTTTTATTATAAAATACTGTTTGGCATGTTCGTTTTCCCCTTATCCAAAACAATAATTGGCAATCTATTACTACTACTCAATTAAATGTAAAAAAATATGTTTAAATATTCCCCCTACAAAAAAAAACTATCCTCCAACTGAAAATAAACGTTATTTTATGGTGTGTCTATGTATTAGTAATTGTTTAAATGTTAATTTATACTCTATTTATGTTAAACTCCAAAACAAAAACCAAATTATTTCTAACATTTCAAAAAAATCAAATCCAAATCAAATTTTATATACTCCACATAAAAAAATCGAACTATAAAGTTAATCACATCATGGCCAATATGCGTCGCACAAGTTCGCCCAGCGATGATCTAGGCAGTACCGATGAGGTGAAAATATTCAAAGATGAAGGTGGCCGTGAAGATGAAAACATATCGTCGGAAAATCTATTCGAAGAGAAATCCAGTTTAATCGACTTAACCGAAAGTGAGGAAAAAAGCGTAGAAATCTCCACACCGTGCGGTCCGAATCGTATGGATCATGATCCGTCGGTGTTCAATATGGGCTATTTGGTAGCGCCCTATTCATATCCGAATGCGACAATCGGCGGTTTGCCGGCAACAATAGCAAATCGAATTACCTTATACGATAGTCTTCCCCCTCCCGCGCACTGTGGCATACCGCCTTATCAATTGGATTCGAAAGCCATGGGCTTAACGAAACAAGCTATGTACTCCCTTCACCCCACCCAGTATCCTCATCCCATGTTGGGACCACCGGACTTGTCTCAAATCGCCTCCTGGCACCCGCCCTCTGTATATTCACCACCATCTAGTTTTACCATACCCAATATTTTGAATTCAGTACACCACCGAGCACCTTCCAATATGATTGGCCCCCATCATCTGCCGCTGGCGCCCAGCCTCAAAGAGGAATACGATCAGGAAACCAAAACGCCAACAGTCAATCATCGGTATTCGAAAAACCCATATAACAAGCCGGCAGCTAAGAACAGTCAACGAGGCAACGAAGAAAAGAAACCGCATATCAAGAAACCCCTGAATGCCTTCATGCTATACATGAAGGAGATGCGTGCCAAGGTCGTGGCCGAGTGTACGCTCAAGGAGTCGGCTGCAATCAATCAAATTTTGGGCCGACGTTGGCATGAACTATCCCGCGAAGAACAGAGTGTCTACTACGAGAAGTCACGGAGGGAGCGTCAATTGCACATGGAAATGTATCCGGGCTATGTCCTGAAGAACAACAAACGAAAGCGCGAGCGAACGGCCAAGAATGCCGCCAGTACAACGAAAACCATTGAGTCTGAATCGTCGTCGTCAGTCTATGGCGAAATGAAAAAGTAGTGTTCGAGCATAGCTTACCACAAACTTCACGTAAGGTGGAACGGGTGCAGCAGTTATGCCACATGTCTGTTGTCATTGGCACAAATGAAGTACAACATTGTAAAAAACATGGCGGCAAAGAAAAAGGTGATGATATGGATGTGGATGATGATGAGGAGGAGGAGCAGCAGCAGGATGTGGATGACAATGGAGGTGGCAGTGGAGACGACAAGACTATTGGTAACCACAAGACATCATCATCAGCATACAATCGAATTTGAAATCATAGTGTATCCAGTCCATGTGATTTCCCCCCTAGATGTTCTAGTACTCGTATATCAATTGATTGATGGTTCAGCAATATTGGCAATATTAAAGCAAAAACAACAACAACAACGTTCTTATGCTGTTATGTTATGTTCTACAACAAGTGCTTCTGATTTTATACAACAACAACAACAAGAAAACATGCATTATACACATATAATTCTACAAAAGGATCAACAACTTGCATCACATTAAAAAAACATATATATGGGATTTTTCCGGATTCACTTGAGTTTAACCAGGTAAAAAAAAGATATTCCATTTTATAATGATGTATCATTTTGTTTTTATGATTTTCTTTTGTTTTTTTTTTTTTTAATTATGAATCATGTTGTTAAGTATGAACGCACACATTGTTTTATTTCAAATTTAAATAAACACAACATTCTATACACAACAACAAAATTATTTAATTTTTATTATTTATTATTATTAATAATATTAATAAACATGGATGATAATTTATTTTCGATTTTGGTAACTAACTTAATATTTAGAGAGCTTTAGAGGTCTACTTGCTGTATTTATCCGGTTAATTAAGTAACTGAGTACAGCATTCAGAATTCTGAATCAATGTTGGTTAAGTGGCTTAAGTGGCTAAATGGGTTTTCGGTGTAGGATGGGTGGATTTTTTTAGATTTTTAATGGTAGTTTAGTTTATGTTAAAGAATTAACAATGAACACACTCTGAGACCTTTAGTGCGTTTAACATGAATATCTGTAAAATAAACCAGTAATGAAAGTTTAAACGTCGGGCTGACTATATATATTTGAACCACATACCATTCAGAAATATATGAAAAATTGCATACACATCGAATTCGTTGGTGTACTATTTGTATGAAATCCAGCAAACTTATGCATGTGTTAAGCTAAATGTAAACCTGGACCTAATTGAGCAACCATGGTATATACCATTTCATATACTGAAGCATAGTGCGCTGTCCACAATTTTATTACGTGTGTATGGTACAGACCTAGGCCCCTCGGCCCACCCCACCATTTACATCAATCAAACTATAATATTTGTGGGAGATATATCTAAATATTAACCGGTTTGCAACTTTAATACACATAATTCTAAAATCAACTCTGCCAAATTTCGTGTAAATCTGTCTTTTGCCTCAATCGGACATATATTGGTAGTTATCTAAATTTTTTTTTTTTTTTTTTATCGTACGTTCCCACGCCTCACTTTCCCACCCCTGCCGACCGAGGGGGCGACCTCCCCTTTCGTAGGGATCGCGTACGCATCATAATCCGCATTATGATGGAATATGAGAAGGGATAGAAAACCAGCTACAGAAATCTACTTCAACAGCCAGTTTGTTGTTAAGTTGTATTATTCATTTAAAAATATGATTATATTAGATTTTATTAGGTCTATATTCATGCAAAAGTCTACGTTAGAATACACAGAATTGAAATCAATACACATTTTACTAAGTGGATCTCCCATAGAATAATTTGTGCGATGAAAATCTACGTATAATGGTTGATAATATCTACTTGATCGAAAAGGAACATTTATTCTAATGGATGAAATTAGGAAGTCTGAGGGTATATTACCGCTTAGTATTTTAATTACTATCATAGTGTTCAACATAATACGTCTACTTTTTAATGTTGGCAATCGAATTAATTTTAACCTGCTAGTGTAAGAAGGCAACACAAAGTCACTATTCCAATGTAAACCTCTCAGCGCAAAAATTAGAAATTGTTTCTGCACTGATTCAATTTTATCGGAATAAATTGTATATTGGGGATCCCATACAACAGAACCATATTCTAATATGGGTCGCACAAGAGATGTAAAAAGTTGTTTTGTAATGTAGGGATCAGAGAATTCTTTAGCCCATCGTTTTATAAATCCTAAGACACCGTGGGCTTTGTTTACCATAGAAATAACATGATTATTAAAATATAATTTTGGATCCATTAAAATACCAAGATCAACAAATGAATCAACAGTTGATAAAACAGTACCATTAATATTGTATTGCCTTGTTAAAGTAGAAGATCTGGAAAAACACATATGCTTACATTTGTTTAGGTTTAAATCCATACAGTTTAATTCGCACCATTGAAAAAGGTTATTTAAATCATTTTGAAGTAAATCAGCTTGCTTCATGGAGTTATGGGTGATAAACAACTTGACATCGTCAGCATACATTAGCAATTTGGAGTGGATTATTGCATTTGGTAAATCATTTATAAATAGAAGAAAGAGGAGTGGACCTAAATGACTTCCTTGGGGAACGCCGGAAGGAACATTAATGGATTTGGAGAGACAATCATCAAACAAAACTACCTGTGATCTATTTCTCAAATAAGATGATATCCATTTAACTAAATTTATACTGAAACCAATTTGATTTAATTTATATATTAAAAGTTCATGGTTAACCCTGTCAAAAGCTTTACTGAAGTCAGTCGGTTTGATTACGCTGAATAAAACCTTTTATGACGGTTGAGGAAAATTGAATAAGATTGGTAATGGTTGAGAGGCCACTACGAAAACCATGTTGATATGGGCTTAAGATTGGCTGAACTTTATGAGAAATTACATCAGTAATCAGTTTTTCGAATAATTTTGGAATTGCACTTAATTTAGCAATTCCTCTATAATTCGAGACATTAGTTAAGCTACCAGATTTGTGTAAAGGAACTATATAGGATTTCTTCCAGAAGGTCGGAAAATGACTATATTTCAGGGAATAATTAAACAATAGCGTTAAAGGGATAGCTAATGTATCTGAACAGTACTTTAGAATTATGCTAGGAATGCCATCCGGACCTGGACTTTTAATTGATCTTAAATTACGTAGATTTTTAGAAACATATTGACTTTGTAAAAAAGGCATAGATATTTGATCTATCGTCGATAATTTATAACTATATGTATCTTTATTTGGACAGGGTGAATATGAATATGTTGTAGTGAAAAAATTTGCAAAGCACTCTGAAATTTCAGAGTTTTTCTCAAATGTCTGATTATTGAATTTCAAGATGGTGGGCTTTGACGTAGCTTTTCTTTTTATATTAACAAAGTCATAAAAAGATTTAGGATTGGATTTGAAATTAAGTTTAATCTTGTTTAAATAAAGATTGTAAAGTTTTCGGGACTCTGACGTATATTTAGACCTTGCGACAGCATATTTAGCATAATCTATAGAGGAGCCTGATTTTTTATATTTTTTAAAAAGTTTATTTTTATAATTTTTAATACTTGAAAGCCCAGATGTGACCCATGGATATCGTTTCGAGTTTCTAACTCTAACAATGGGAACACATTCTAGAATAAATTTATTTAGGATATAATAAAATTTATATACTGATAATTCTAGATCAATATGACCCTTACAAATAAATAATGTGCTCCAATTTACGTTTGAGATAAGTGCGTTTAGCTTTCGGAAGTCAGTTTTATTATAATTAGGAACAGATTTAAATGATATTAAAGAATTGTTGGTAGCTAAATTATTATGCATCATGGATATGCATAATGTAGGATGGTAGTTATCTTCGGGAGTACATACTGGAGGTATTCTAATAATTTCAAAATATTGTGTATAATTCACAAATGCTAGATCTAGAATTCGATCATAACAATTTGATACGCTATTTATTTGATAAAGATTTATGTCGCTAAAACGATTTACAATTTCAAAGGTATATAAGTTTACATTTGCATCAGATGTCAAAGGTGTTAGAGCCTCAGAATCTGGCAATGAAAGCCACTTTACGGACGGCAGATTAAAATCGCCGAGAACTAATATTTTGTCAGAGTCATTCATTTTGTTAGTGATTGAATTTATTGCTAACAAATGCTGATTATAAATATCAAGTTGCGATGAGGGAGGAATGTATGAGCAAGTCACAAATAATTTAAAATTTTCTAATTCAATGGATATGCAAATAAATTCGATATCAAAACAGTTTAATTCAATTAAATTAGTGGAATATTTGGCATCAACTGCAATAAGGACGCCACCACCTTTTTTAAGAACTCTATCTTTTCTAAATATTTGATATCTAGAACACAAAATTTCACTATTTAACACGGATGGTTTTAACCAAGTTTCAGAAAATACTATAACATCATAATTAAACCCAAGGCTATCAGAGAATAATCGAGTTAATTTTGTGTTTAACCCTCTTACATTCTGATAGCAAACATTGAGAAACATATTTAGTTTTTTGGCAATATTTCAGCCCTCTGAGGCAAATGAGCTAAATTTTCAGATCTTTCCAGAAATTCCTTTACAAATGCATTAGCAGGCCAAAATTCTCTCGAAATTAGTCGATGAAACATACTTTCTTCTACTACGATTTTAAAAGAT